>NC_089773.1:14384272-14431772 GCF_040412425.1 Macrobrachium rosenbergii
TAATCTTAGATTTTATTTATTTATCAGAGTTTTAAAAACAGAGAGATAGAGAGAGAGAGAAATATAATCTATTTGATTAATAAAAACTTAGAGAGAGAGAGAGAGAAAGAGAGAGAGAGAGAGAGAAACATACTTCCATTAAGAAACTTAAAGAGAGAGAGAGAGAGAGAGAGAGAGAGAGAGATTTCATTAAAAAAGAGAGAGAGATAGAGAGAGAGAGAATATATAACACCCGTGATTAATTACAAACTCAATATGTAATCCCAACTCCGTTAGGCCTAGGGCGAAAAAATCCCTTTGAACGTATAAGCCATAAAAATCCCATTTGCTACAATTTGGAAATCGTGGATATGGGATTTTTCCCTTTTTTCCATTATTTCCTTTTCGGTTTTTTCCATTTTTTCCCTTTTTCCCAGTTTTTTCCAGTTTTTTCCGATTTTTTCCATTTTTTCCCATTTTTCCATATTTTCCCAGTTTTTTCCTTTTTTTCATTTATTCCCTTTTTTCCCAGTTTTTTCCGATTTTTTCCATTTTTTCCCATTTTTCCATATTTTCCCAGTTTTTCCTTTTTTCCATTTATTCCCTTTTTACAGTTTTTAGCTAATGTGAATTATGTGTCCTTTATATATATATATATATATATATATATATATATATATATATATATATATATATATATATATTTAATTATATTTCATTTATAGAAATTACTTATCTTCATATCTCTCTCTCTCTCTCTCTCTCTCTCTCTCTCTCTGCCCTGGCCATCTGTATCCTTGACAGATGGAATTTTTTTTTCTCAATATTTTCCCATTCCTAATTTTCCAGCGCAGAATGTGTCACTTTTAGGAATTGGATTCCAACTCAATTCCAAAAGGAATTATAGAAAGAAATATTATTATTATTATTGTTATTGGGACTTTGAACCTAGCAACAGATATGATTAAAGAAGAGAGAGAGAGAGAGAGAGAGAGAGAGAGAGAGAGAGAGAGAGAGAGAGAGAGAGAGAGAGATGGATTAAAATACTTCCTTCTCTTTGATTAATATAGATTTTAAAAGAGAGAGAGAGAGAGAGAGAGAGAGAGAGAGAGAGAGAGACAATACTTCCTTCTCTTTAATATAGAGAGATGGATTAAAATACTTCCTTCTCTTTAATATAGAATTTAAAAGAGAGAGAGAGAGAGAGAGAGAATTAAAATACTTCCTTCTCTTTAATATAGAATTTAAAAGAGAGAGAGAGAGAGAGAGAGAGAGAGAGAGAGAGAGAGAGAGGCGTTTACAACCCTGTTCTGGATTTGCTACTGAGCTGGTCTTTATGACCTTCTGTGGTCGTTGACCTAATCTGGGTCAGGAAAAGTCTTGATCTTTGTGGTGTGCTTAACTCCTTAGTGTGGAGAGAGAGAGAGAGAGAGAGAGAGAGAGAGAGAGAGAGAGTTGCCAGTCACTCATTATCAACAGACGTTTAAACAAAGTTCTCATTCACACCTGGTTTATACTTGCCATCACGTGCAATTCGATACCCCGGTTATTGATTGATTGATTGAATGATTGATTTTGATTGATCGACTGACTGACAGCTCATGCCAGCACGGGCTCTTGCTCCTTAAATGCCCCTAAATAAGTCTGTGGACGACATATGCTGGCAACTATAGGCCTAGACCTATGTGAGCATCCCATAACCTAAGTCATATTTATAAAAAAAAAACTAAATATGCAAATTAAGTCTAAAAAAAGTTGGACAAAGAAAAACGAGTAAAAAACGAAAGGTAAAACATAAACAAGTAAAGAAAAATAAGTAAAGAAGAGGAAAATAAACAATGATAAGCATAGAAGCCAAGAGTCAACCACACCTCTGCCGTTATTTCTTCTCATGACGTCGTTATTTTCTTGACTGTATCACTAATTACACCTTTAAATGATCTGCGCCATGTTCTTAATTACGTCTGTTGCACTAATTAAATCAATCTCGATTAAATATGGAAGAAATGAAGAGATTTGTTCGTCAGTCGATCGACGTTGGAGCCGTTTGCATTGGCGCCATTTGTTCTCCTTCCCCGGGAGGAGCGTGACGTCACCACATTGAGATGACGTCACCACAAGGCCACCAAGGTTACGTTCGATTGACGAAATTGGCGAATGATAACGAATGTAAATGACGTTCGATGTAATGGAATTCGTTATATGAACGTTAATGGCTATGAAATAAGGTATAATTACATTATACCCCGCTAAATAAAGGGAATTAAGCGTAATGACTGGTCAAGTGTGTTCTTGGAATAGACCGGTTCCCATGAGATGAAAACAGGCCACCACTGAATGAATAATGACGAATGTAAATAGGATGAAATTGGTTGTGGAATGTGAAGGAATGACTGAAAATCCGAGAGAGAGAGAGAGAGAGAGAGAGAGAGAGAGAGAGAGAGAGAGAGAACTTTTGCAGTTTTCTTTGAAGTGGAAAAAGAGAGAGAGAGAGACAGAGAGACAGAGAGACAGAGAGAGATTCATCAAAATACTTCTACAATATTCAATATGAACTGGAAGAGAGAGAGAGAGAGAGAGCTACAATAATCAATATGGAATGGAAAAGGAGAGAGAGAGAGAGAGAGAGAGAGAGAGAGAGAGAGAGAGAGAGAGACAGCAAAACATACCTACCAATTATACTTTCAGTTCCACTTTCTCTCTTCACCCCTCATTCAAAAAAAAATAATAAACTCTCCCTTATTCATTATTACTTTCCCCTCATTTCCTGGGAGAGAGTTGTTTTTCCAGCACCTGATGTTGTTTTCCCCTACTCGATTCTCATCTGTTTAGGGGAGTTTTTTTTTTTTCATTAGGTGACAGATAGCTGAATGAAATGACAGGTTTATTTATGTAGTTTTTTTGTAGCAATAAATTTCACAGAGTTTTTCGTATTGATAAAATGTGAGGTTTTTCGTAAGGTAATTTTTTTTTTAGATAAGCAGGAGAGGTTTTTTTTATCAGTTAGGTAACAAATAGCTAAATGAAATGAAAGGTTTTTTTATGTAGTTTTTTTGTAGCAATAAATTTACGAGGTTTTAGACGTGGTTTTTTGTTTTTTTTAGCAATAAATCTACGAGTTTATTAGACGTGTTTTTTTTTTTTGTTTTTTGTAGCAATAAATCTACGAATTTTTAGTCGTGCTTTTTTTTTTGAGCAATAAATAATTTTTGTCATGAAGTTTTTTTTCAATAAACAATAAACGGTGGAATCACAGGACAGGTTTTTTAGTTTTTTGTAGCAATGAATTTTTTTTTTGTCTAATTGAAAAGATGATTATTTTCAGATTTTGTAGCATTGAATTTATTTATTTAAATGAAGTGACAGTTTTTTGTAGTTTTTGTAGCAATAAATTTATTTACCTAAGCAATGGGTTTATTTATCTAAAATGAAATAACTTTTTTTGTAGTTTTTGTAAAATAAATTTATTTACCCAAACGAAAAAAAACAGTTTTTTCCAGTTTTTTTGTAGCAATGAATTTATTTACCTAAATGAAATGATATTTACCAAAGCAATAAATTCATTTACCTAAAATGAAAAACAGTTTTTTCAATTTTCTGTACCAACAAATTCACGAGATTCTCAGACGTTCAAAATGCGACCAGAACTTCGCATGCGTATGGATTATATAATAAGCCTGTCCAATAAGTTTATCTAAATAAAAAAAGTAATAGTTTTATTGGGATTTAGGGGGGGAGTAACCCAGGACAGTCAATAATGGATAAACAGGAGTAGTTTGCGAAATATTTAGGACTGCAAATGGACAGGGTAAACTGGTTAAAAGGAATGGTTAATATTATATTCGGCTGGAAGCTGTACTTTCGTTGCGTTTTGGGGAGTGGATTCAGGGTGGATGTAGAGTGGATTTAGGGTGGATTTAGGGTGGATTTAGAGTGGATTCAGGGTGGATTAGAGTGAATTCAGGGATGGGATTTAGGGGGGGGATTTAACCTGGATTCAGTGTGGAATAATGGATAAACAGGGTGGATTTAGAAATATTTAGGGACTTAGCAAATGGGCAGGGTAAACTGGTTTTAAAAGGAATGGTTAAGAGTAATTATGGATTTAGAGTGGAAGCTGTACTGAATTCAGTGTGGATTTAGAGTAGATTTAGGGTGGATTTAGAGTGAATTCAGGGTGGATTTAGAGTGGATTTAGGGTGGATTTAGAGTGAATTCAGGGTGGATTTAGAGTGGATTTAGAGTGGATTTAGGGTGGATTTAAAGTGGATTCAGTGTGGATTTAGAGTGGATTTAGGGTGGATTTAGAGTGGATTCAGGGTGGATTTAAGGTGGATTCAGGGTGGATTTAGGGTGGAGTCATGGTGGATTTAGGGTGGATTCAGGGTGGATTTTGGGTGGACTTAGAGTGGATTCAGGGTGGATTTAAAGTGGATTCAGGGTGAATGCATTTAGAGTGGTTTAATTTAAAGAATTCAGGATAGAATGTATTCAGGGAACTAGATTAAATTCACAGTGAATTCAGGGTGGATTCAGGGTGAACTTAGAGTGAATGCTGGGTGAATTTAGAGTGAATTTGAAGTGAAATCAGAGTGAATTTAGAATGAATTCAGGGTGAATTTAGAGTGAATTCAGGGTGAATTTAGACTGAATTCATGGTGGGTTTAGAGTGAATTGAATTTAGAGTGAAATTATGGTGAACTTAGACTTTAGCGTGAATTTGAAGTGAATTCAGGGTGGATTTAGTGAATTCAGAGTGAATTCACAGTGGATTCAGAGTGATTTATTATCTATTATTAATTTTTACTCATGCGAGTTGTTATACATTAATTTTTTTTTTACTCTTGTAATGTATAAAATATTATTTTTTTACTTTTGTAATGTATAAAATAATTTTTTTTACTCTTGTAATGTTTAGAATATATATTTTTTCTAGTTTTGTAATATTTAAAATATGATTTTTCTTTTACTAAAATATTGCTCAAGATATTAATATCGAAAAATGTTTGCAATGTTGAAAAATAAATAACATTTTATATAAAAAAAGTACAAACATTTTTCACAATATGTTTTGTCATATTAAAAAAAAATGACAGTACATCTGAATTGCAAACTGCGCGCGCGCGAGCGAGACCATTCCAATTCCAGCGGGCCTTTGTTACGACGAATGAAACGGATTCCATAGATTCCTGCTAATTCCCGTTTTGGTTCGCAGGAATACCGGGAATTATTATTAATTCCTATCGCTTTGCATACGTATGGCTGTCAAGTGTTTTATATGTATAACTGAAATTATTTTTTTTTATTTTTCTTAATAATTGAGAGAGAGAAAAAGTGGAAGATTGGATGAGTGAGTTATTGGAAAGTTCTTTTTTTGTTTTTGTTTATATATACATATATATATATGTGTATATATATATATATATTATACATATATATATATAATTAAACAAATAACAATTAAACAAATAACACCTATATTTAATTTAATAAGCAAATACTTAATTAGGTAGGTAAATATATCCCTTACAGGCAGTGTTAGGCTTAAATCTTCCAGACATAGAGACTCAACATAGGATCTCTCTCTCTCTCTCTCTCTCTCTCTCTCTCTCTCTCTCTCTCTCTCTCTCTCTCTCTCTCTCTCTTCCACAACTGGTAGTTATCAAGTACAGTCGACTCACCACCAAATGCATCGTTCAATGGGCTTTTTCTTCACCACGAGAGAGAGAGAGAGAGAGAGAGAGAAATATTAAAGTTTACCAGTGCAATTGCTATAAACGCTTAGCTCATAACAGAAACTGAGAGAGAGAGAGAGAGAGAGAGAGAGAGAGAGAGAGAGAGAGAGAGAGAGAGAGAGCTTTTAATCCAGCGGATATGGAACGCTAGACAAATTACCTTCGCAATCTGTGAACGCCGACAGAGTTTTCCAATTTCTTTTTTGAACCTTCGCGTTTTTTGGTTTTTATACAAAGATGAACTAAAAATAAAGTATAATATACTAAGCAAGAAGGACTGTAATGTGCAAACAATAAATAAACAAAGGAAATTGTTTACGAAATCTCCCAGCAAACTCACACTAACAGAAAACTAACAGAAACAGTAAATAGATAAACAAATAAAATAAAAATTGAACTAGAACATAAAACAAGTTCGAAAGAAGGCAAATAAACAAAGGTAGAAGAACTGGGACGTATAAATAGCAAAACACAACGCAAGATGTTTATAATGAAACAGTAAAACGGTAAATAGATATAAAAATAGGCGATAAGACAAAGTAGATAAAGTTAACACAAGAGAAATAAACAAAGGCAAAAGGACTGAAATGTATATATAATAAAAAACAAAGTGAATTGTTTACAAAATCACCTGGCAAACAGAAACCATGTAAATAAATATGAAAAAGTGTCAAAAGACAAAGTGGATAAACTTAAAACAAGCATAATAAACAAAGGCAAAAGGACTGAAACATACCCACAACAATAACAAACAAAGTTGAAAGGACTGGAACTTATATACATCAAAAAAAATAAAAAGTTTGGAAAATCTCCTCTCACTAAGCCGGTAGCTATCTGATGACACACAGAGATCATTTGCCTGTTTGTGCTTCGAAGGGATTATACCAGTGTTTTTTCTCCCCCCCCCCAAAAAAAAAAGCCAAAAAAAGTCCACGGGTCCATTTCAATAACACCTCGCCTTTACTTAACTGCTGCTGTCAAGTAAAGCTGTTAAATAAAGCTGTTAAGTAAAGCCCCGTGTCAATACTATGCAGATACGCTTAGCTACTTTTTCGGGACACGGTTCCACGGAAAAAGGCGGATTGGTTTCGCTACGCGGGCTGTCGTTTGGGCGGAAAAGTGCTGATTGGCAACTCAGCCTGCGCTCTGATTGGCTTGGGAAAAGGCCTAGTCAGCGATGCAATCTGCGTCTCATTGGCTGGAAAATGGCTGATTGACAATGCAATCTTACCTCTCATTGGCTGTCCAAAAGGTCTAGGCAGAGATGCAATCCTACCTCTGTGGGAAAGGAGGCTAAATTGCAATGCAATCTTCCCTCTCATTGGCTGTGGGAAAGGTCTAGTCAGCAATGCAATCTTACCTCTCATTGGCTGGTGGAAAAAGCGTTGACTGGCAACACAATCTGCGCTCTCACTGGCTAGAAAAGGAGGCTAACTGGCAATGCGATCTAGGCCTAGTCAGCAATGCAATCTTACCTCTCATTGGCTGGAAAAAATACTGATCGGCAACTCAATCTGTGCTCTCATTGGCTGAAAAATCCTAATTGGAAACTCTCCCCGAACTCCCATTGGTGGAAAAATGCTGACTAAGCACATCTGCTGCACTTTCAGCGTAACGCTTGTCGTGTGATTACGGAGCTCAGCTGAATAATTTAACTTAGGCCTAATCTGATTTGATGTTTGGGAATAAATCTCCATTTCATTTGAATATGAAAAACATCGATGAGATGGAAGGACTGTTCATGGAATACTTAGGCCTAAGTAGGCCTAAGTTCTAGGCCTAATTGGCATTGATAGTGTTCAGATACAGTAATCAAGTGGGATTAATTTCTTTGATGTTGAAATGTAGATATAGTGTTGTTTTTAATGTTTTTATATGATGTATACAGATGTACACAGTGTATAAACACTATACACACATACATATATATATATATATATATATATATATATATATATATATATATATATATATATATATATATATATATATATATATATATATATATATATATATATATATATATTTATATATGCGGTATATTAAAAAATAAAACTGAAAAGTTTAAGAAGTCAAATCAGACCTTAATATTTTAAAATAAATTTTCAAATAAATAAAATCTAAATATGAACTAAAACTCAACCAAAAAAATATAAAAAACTATAATCAGTAAGATCCAAAGCCCCATTTTCTATAAAAGTAAACAAAACCCCTCGTTTTCTATGCTTCAGACGACCCCCCCACCACCCCCTTTCTTAGCTCCCCAAAACCTTGCAGGATATGTAAATTAAGAGAATGACAGTTGAGGGGGGCTAATTCCCCCTTGATTAACCTTAACAGTTGTTAATTACCCATTGGAATGGATAAAGCTAAGGCTTGTGTTTCATTAGCAGTCCTGATGACAGCCCCGAGTAATTGGGGGAAACGGGTTTCATTAGATAATGTTTCAGTTTCAGTTTCCTCTCTCTCTCTCTCTCTCTCTCTCTCAGATAATATATCCCTCAGTATAAGGTTTCTTTTGCATAAAGCTTGAGCCACGCTTATTATTTCTCTCTCTCTCTCTCTCTCTCTCTAAATATTCCTTAATTGTAAGGTATAACTGTATGTATAAAAAGGGACTCTCTCTCTCTCTCTCTCTCTCTCTCTCTCTCTCTCTCTCTCTCTTCCCCCATCATCAAACTGCCTAACTTCAGCCCGGATCTCCAAGGAAAATCGTAGTTTTTTTTAGGTTTTTTTTCTGTCATCAAAGTTACAAGAAAATCTTTTGACCAGGGAGAGAATTTTTTTTATTTTTATTTATTTTTTCTCGAACAAGTTATTTCCCCCTGATAGGTCCTGCCTAGTTTTTTTTTTTTTGGGGGGGGCGAGGGGACGGGAAGGGGCGTGAAGGAGTGCGGTTTTTTTTTTTTGTAGTTTTCTGAGGGAAAGGTTTTTCTCTTAAGTGTTAACTTTGTTTAGTAGAGGAGAGTTAATTTTTTATTTTGGTTTATTTAAATTTTTTCTGTGAGTTTTTTATTTTCTCAATTATTTATTTCTTTATTAGGAGAGAGAGAGAGAGAGAGAGAGAGAGAGAGAGAGAGAGAGAGAGAGAGAGAGAGAGAGAGAGAGTGAAATAAAAAAAAATTACATATGATTAAAATTATAATTTGCCTATTTTTATATATATAAAATATAGATAAACAGAGAGAGAGAGAGAGAGAGAGAGAGAGAGAGAGAGAGAGAGAGAGAGAGAGAGAGAGAGAAGAAACAAAAACAAATTAAGATATGATTAAATATAACAATTTACTTTTCTTATACATAAGAATATAGAAAGAGAGAGAGAGAGAGAGAGAGAGAGAGAGAGAGAGAGAGAGAGAGAGAGAGAGAGAGAGAGAGCGCATGCAAAAAAAAAAATCTACACCTCCAAGTTCCCATTTACAGTTCATCATATAGCACGAGATTCTGTATTTCCGGAGAGAGAGAGAGAGAGAGAGAGAGAGAGAGAAATAAAAAGAACGAAAAACGAAAATAAAGTAAAATATGCAAAACCAGCATTAGAGAATGAAACACAAATCTAAAACAACACAGAAGGTCTGGAAAACAGAGAGAGAGAGAGAGAGAGAGAGAGAGAGAGAGAGAGAGAGAGAGAGAGAGAGAGAGAGAGAGAGCACCATAAATTTAGGAAGGATGGCCTCCCCATTAAGTGAATTTTGCCAGCTAAAATAACACTCACACTTCAGGGAATCTGTTTTAGATGCAAATACTCCCAAGAAAGTTTGCAATTGCTTGTCTTTTGTTATTCTGCTTTCGGAGTTATACGACGGTCGTTAAGAGAGAGAGAGAGAGAGAGAGAGAGAGAGAGAGAGAGAGAGAGAGAGAGAGAGAGGTTGTTAAAATGGTTTGACATGAAAAGGCTAATAACTAGTAGTTTTCTTTGTGTGTGTGTGTGTGTGTTTTAGAGAGAGAGAGAGAGAGAGAGAGAGAGAGAGAGAGAGAAAGAAAGAGCTCTGTTTTAGAGAGAGAGAGAGAAAAGAAGAGAAAGAGCTCTGTTTTAGAGAGAGAAAGAAAGAGAGAGAGAGAGAGAATTTCCTAAAAATTTCTAAAACGATTGATAATTAGCTCTCTCTCTCTCTCTCTCTCTCTCTCTCTCTCTCTCTCTCTCTCTCTCTCTCCGTCTTTCTGCGTGATGGGTATCGGGAGGGTACTGGGTCTCTAGTGGGTATGGTGTGGGTATGGTGTCTGTACTGGGTGTAGGAGTGAGTAGCCTATTTGGTATGCATAAGTTAGGTTACCATAAATAAAGACAAGGTCCTTTGTGTCATACCACTCACTATTCCAGTAATATTCTTTTCGTTCCTTCTCCTTCTTCTTCTTCTTCTTCTTTTCTTCTTCTTCTTCTTCTTCTTCTTCTTCTTCTTCTTCTTCTTCTTCTCTTTGCTGTCAAGAACGAGGACTGAAGGACAAAGGAATAATATGGAACTTTTTATATTCTTTCTAATTTATCATTTATTGATTGTTTTCTTTCGTGAATTTCCTAATTTTTTCTAAACTATTCTTTATTTATTATTTTCATCACTTTCCTTATTCCTATTTCCTCAATTTATCAGGCCTCCCTTTCACCCCTCTTTATCTATTTTCTCATATTTTCTCGTCTCAGACTCTCACTTTCACCAACTTTCTAAATTTGTTATTATTATTATTATTATTATTATTATTATTATTATTATTATTATTATTATTATTATTTATTCTCACTTCCCTTTATCCACCTATCCTTTCTTTTATACGAACTGTAAAGAAGAGAAAGTCAAAGAAATCGGAAAAAGCTCTCTCTCTCTCTCTCTCTCTCTTTTCTGTGTGAGCTATCTTTTTTTTCTTTAAAGACACAAAGACAGACCAATCAGGCAGGAAAGTCTGGCTCCAAAAGAAATTCTCCAGACTTTATTTCAGTCTTTTGTGATGGGAGGAGGGGGAGGGTGGGGGTGGGATGGGATTGGAGTGATAGTTTTTCTTTATTCTCTCTCTCTCTCTCTCTCTCTCTCTCTCTCTCTCTCTCTCTCTCTCTCTCTCTCTCTCTCTCAAAACAGAAATCTATCTAAAGATTTTTCCAGAGTGATAAAATGTACCTAAAGTGACGATAATCTCTCTCTCTCTCTCTCTCTCTCTCTCAAAATAGAAATCTATTTTAAGATACGAAAATCTCTCTCTCTCTCTCTCTCTCTCTCTCTCTCTCTCTCTCTCTCTCTCTCTCTCTCCGTTTACCTTTTTTTATATCAATCACCAACTGTGCTTTTTCTCTCCCCGTGAATTAAAAAAATCGGTTTCTCCAACGTTTGCCGAGCTAACAGAGAGAGAGAGAGAGAGAGAGAGAGAGAGAGAGAGAGAGAGAGAGAGAGAGAGAGAGAGAGAATGATAAATATAAAAAGGCAGAAATGTCGATTATTATTATGATAAATGAAAGTCATATCCAAAACGTTTAGAAATATTATAACAAGGAAAATTCCGACACAAAAATATGGAATATTAAAATTGAGAGAATGAGATATTTCACTTGACAATGTACTCTCTCATTTATATATGTGTCTGTCGCACACCAAAAGTGTGTCTTTCTCTGTCTCTCTGTCTGTCTGTCTGTCCGTCAGTCAGTCGAAAAGACAGAAAATAAACTCGTGAAGACACGAAAAAATAAAACATTAAGATAAAGACACGATTGAAAACCAGACCTAGATGTTTCACTGGCAAATGAATTCTCTCACCTGTATCTTTCTCTCTCTCTCTCTCTCTCTCTCTCTCTCTCTCTCTCTCTCTCTCTCTGTCGGAAGGACGGAAACAAAGCTCGCGTCCTGATGGAAAAAGAACGAATTGGCTCTGATCAAAGGGAAGTCCTCTCGGACGAGGCTAAAAGCAGGAAAATCGTTTTGTTTGCGAAAGGAAGAAACAGAAATAAAAAAAAAGAGTTGACTTTTTTTATTATTCTATCACTTTTGTCTTGTCTCTGACTGTTCCTCTGTAGTTTCTCTCCTTTCTTCCGGAATTGAGGCGTTTTCTGGGAGGGGTGGAGGTGTGTGTGTGTGTGTGTATATGTATATATATGTATATGTATATGTATATGTATATATATATATATATATATATATATATATATATATATATATATATATATATATATATATATATATATATATATATATATATATATTCAGGAAAGAGAGACTGGAGAGACAGAGAGAGAGAGAGAGAGAGAGAGAGAGAGAGAGAGAGAGAGATAGAGAGAGATTCAGGGAGAGAAGAGAGAGAGAGAGATTCAGGGAGAGAAGAGAGAGAGAGAGAGAGAGAGATAGAACAGGAACGAGAGAGAGAGCAGAGAGAGAGAGAGAAAGATTCAGGAGAGAATGAGAGACCGAGAGAGAGAGAGAGAGATTCAGGGAGAGAAAGCGAGACCGAGAGAGAGAGAGAGAGAGAGAGAGAGAGAGAGAGAGAGAGAGAGAGAGAGATTCAGGGAGAGAGAGAGAGAGAGAGAGAGAGAGAGAGAGAGAGAGAGAGAAAGATTCAGGGAGAGAGAGAGAGAGAGAAAATACATCACACAAGACTGGAACTAGAGAGTGAATGACAGTCGAACAAACAGGTTGGTTTAGAAGGGACATGTGTACGAGACAGGGAGACAGACGGCTGTAGAACGGAGTAACGGACAGACGAGGAACCAGACTGTCTGTTAAATAGATGTCTTGAGACAGGGACGAAAAGACATGAGACATTTTGACAGCAAACACATAACTATTGAGGCTGAAATTAGGGCAAATGAAAAATTCTTAAGAAACGCAAAGCTTTTAAATGATAGGTCACAATAGATACTTCCTGGTTGTCCTTGGGAGAGAGAGAGAGAGAGAGAGAGAGAGAGAGAGTGAGAGTACCTTTGTTGGTCGTATTGCTGTTAGGTAAGTATAATTTTCAGGAGAAGAAAAGTTCATGTACATTACCTGGGAGAGTCTAGTCAGTCTCTCTCTCTCTCTCTCTCTCTCTCTCTCTCTCTCTCTCTCTCTCTCTCTCTCTCTCTCTCTCTCTCTCTCAAATACCTACACAAACATAAGTATTATACAATCTCTCTCTCCCCTCTCTCTCTCTCTCTCAACTACCTACACAAACATAAGTATTATACAGTCTCTCTCTCTCTCTCTCAAATACCTACACAAACATAAGTATTATACAATCTCTCTCTCTCTCTCTCTCTCTCTCTCTCTCTCTCTCTCTCTCTCTCTCTCTCATATCATCGTACCTTGCAAAACGAAACTCCCATAATGCAACAGCTACGTCATTCTCCGATATTTATGAGCCAGCATTCCTCATTCCCATTCCTTGAACCCTGGAATGAGATGGAACTGGAATCCTGGATTCCAAGGAAGAGCGGCCGATTCCAGATTCCAGGGGTCTTGTTTTGGTTACAAGGAGGAAAGCTGACCACAGGTTATGAAGATGTTTTTGGGACTCGCACGGGCTCTTGCTTGAAAAATAGGGCGTGTGTGTGGTTTCCTGAATATACAGGAGGGTTGGGTATAGCTATGAGTAGCTAGGAATTGATTTGCTCTCTCTCTCTCTCTCTCTCTCTCTCTCTTACAAAAGCCTATAGAAACACAGGTATAGTCTCTCTCTCTCTCTCTCCCTTACAAAAGCCTCTCTGTCCCCTACAAACTCAAACTCAAGTGTAGGCATTCTCTCTCTCTCTCTCTCTCTCTCTCTCTCTCTCTCTCTCTCTCTCTCTAACCCTATACAAACTTAACTGTAGAAATTCTCTCTCTCTCTCTCTCTCTCTCTTAAAAATCCTACATGCAAAGCAGAATATTCTATAGAAACACAGGTATAGTCTCTCTCTCTCTCTCTCTCCCTTACAAAAGCCTGTACAAACTCAAGTGTAGGCATTCTCCTCTCTCTCTCTCTCTCTCTCTCTCTCTCTCTCTCTCTAACCTTATACAAACTTAAAACTGTCATTCTCTCTCTCTCTCTCTCTCTCTTAAAAAATCCTACACATGCATAAGCCTGCCTATAGAAACAAACTCACAAAAGCCTGTACAAACTCAAGTGTAGGCATTCTCCTCTCTCTCTCTCTCTCTCTCTCTCTCTCTCTCTCTCTCTCTCTCTCTCTCTCTCTCTTACAATAACCCTATACAAACTTAACTGTAGACATTCTCTCTTAGTCTCTCTCTCTCTCTCTCTCTTAAAAAATCCTACACATGCATAAGTATTATATACAGTATATTCTCTCTCTCTCTCTCTCTCTCTTACAAAAGCCTGTACAAACTCAAGTGTAGGCATTCTCTCTCTCTCTCTCTCTCTCTCTCTCTCTCTCTCTCTCTCTCTTACCCTATACAAACTTAACTGTAGACATTCTCTCTTAGTCTCTCTCTCTCTCTCTCTCTTAAAAAATCCTACACATGCATAAGTATTATATACAGTATATTCCAACCGCAGGGCCAGCACGCCTATCCAATCAATCATCCTTTTGGGCAACAGGAAGCGAGTCTCATCCTAGCTCAAACAACCCTCCTTTAAACAATGGACAACAATAATTATTATTCCAAAGGCCAATGATTTTTTTTTTCCTTCAATTATTCCCAAGACTAATTATTTTTATCCCTCAGTTATCGGGATCTTTGAGCTGTCCATCTCCTTGAACCTTAATCTACTCCTGTCAAGTGATTGTGTGATCTTGCAACGAAGATTTGTGGTGTTCAGAGAGAGAGAGAGAGAGAGAGAGAGAGAGAGAGAGAGAGAGAGAGAGAGAGAGAGAGAGGAGATGTTTGTAGTAGTTTGTGTTTGTGTGTTTGTTTGTGTGAGAGAGAGAGAGAGAGAGAGAGAGAGAGAGAGAGAGAGAGAGAGAGAGTATAGACTTCTTAAAATACCAATGTGTATGTGTGTGTATACTTGTATATTTGTGTATGTGTAAACATGTGTAGCGTGACTGGATTTGTGTATCTGATATTAAACTACAAATTACTGAACAAGAATGTACATCCCTCCAATATCAAAACGATCCTCCATTACAGCAACTAATCTCATGAATGAATATTCATGTATTTATGAATATTCATTCATGAAATTCATATAATATTCATAAAACTATGAATATTCCATCCGATCTCTCAACATTTACAATATCTCACTGACAAATAATCGCTATGTAGATCATTCTAACAAGACTGCTTGAATGTACGACGAATATTTCAGAGTGAAAAACGTTACTCACAGTCCTTCATTACCATTCATTATCATTCATTATCAGTGATGTGTGTCCCTTGTTGAATTATCTAGGTAGAGGTTTGGGCGATGCGTCCGGAAAATGAATAATGTATGGTGGGAAGGTATTATTGGATGAAAATTCGTGAATAATGGTTTCGCTTTGATCATTCTTGTTCAGGAGAATTGATTGATTGGTTGTCATCTCTCTCTCTCTCTCTCTCTCTCTCTCTCTCTCTCTTGGTTTCACTCTCTCTCTCTCAAAGATTCAGTCTTGGGTTCTCTCTCTCTCTCTCTCTCTCTCTCTCTCTCTCTCTCTCTCTCTCTCTCTCTCTCTCAAAAGCCTATAGAAACACAGGTTCAGTCTTGGGTCTCTCTCCCTTACAAAAGCCTGTACAAACTCAAGTGTAGGCATTCTCTCTCTCTCTCTCTCTCTCTCTCTCTCTCTATACAAACTTAACTGTAGACATTCTCTCTCTCTCTCTCTCTCTTAAAAAATCCTACACATGCATAAGTATTATATACAGAATATTCCCTCTCTCTCTCTCTCTCTCTCTCTCTCTCTCTCTCTCTCTCTCAAAAAGATTCAGGTATAGTCTTCTCTCTCTCTCTCCCCTTACAAAAGCCTGTACAAACTCAAGTCTCTCTCTCTCTCTCTCTCTCTCTCATATCTTGGGTTCAACTGTAGACATTCTTTCTTCTCTCTCTCTCTCTTAAAAATCCTACTCATGCATAAGTATTATATACAGTATCTTCTCTCTCTCTCTCTCTCTCTCTCTCTCTCTCAACCGCGTATCTTGGGCCTATCCAATCAATCATCCTTTTGGGCAACAGGAAGCGAGTCTCTCAAACAACCCTCCTTTAAACAATGGACAACAATAATTATTATTCCAAAGGCTGATTTTTTTTTCTTCAAAGACTCAAGACTTTATTTTTATCCCTCTTATCTCTTTGAGCTCTCCATCTCTCCTCTCTCTCTCTCTCTAGTGATTGTGTGATCTTGCAAAAGATTTGTGGTGTTCAAGAGAGAGAGAGAGAGAGAGAGAGAGAGAGAGAGAGAGAGAGGAGAGAGAGAGAGTATTACTTACATGTTTGTAGATTCAGATAGAGAGAGAGAGTGAGAGAGAGAGAGAGAGAGAGAGAGAGAGAGACTTCATACCAATCTTGTATATTTGTGTTGTGTAGCTATTAAACTCAAATTACTGAACAAGAATGTACATCCTCCAATCAAAACGATCCTCCATTACAGCTCTCATGAATGAATATTCATGTAATTATGAATATTCATTCATGAAATTCATATAAATTCCTTTATTCCATCCGATCTCTCAACATTTACAATATCTTCGCTTTCTAACAAGACTGCTTGAATGTACGACGAATATTTCAGAGTGAAAAACGTTACTCATAGTCCTTCATTACCATTCCCTTCATCATTAGTGATGTGTGTCCCTAGGTAGGCCGGAAAATGAATAATGTATGGTGGGAAGGTATTATTGGATGAAAATTCTGGTTTCGCTTTGATTCCAGGAGAATTGATTGATTGGTTGTCATCTCTCTCTCTCCCAGAGAGACTGACGCCACACAAAGATTCAGTCTTGGTTCTCTCTCTCACATTTCTGGCCATATAAAGATTCAGTCTTGGGTCTCTCTCTCTCTCTCTCTCAATCTTGGGTTCAACCTCTCTCTCCCCTCTCTCTCTCAAAGACTCAGTCTTGGGTTCACTGATGGAGAAACAACTCAAAAAGCAATATTAGTTCCAGATATGGAATTGTTTTATTGGGTGAGGACTTTTTCTCCTCTCTCTCTCTCCCTCTCTCTCTCTCTCTCGGTTTTCCTCCCGTTTTCCAAACCTCAACTGAGCGCGGAATGACATCATAGACCCGTGAAATTCTGAGGCTCCCAGAGAGACTGACGCCACACAAAAGCCACATTTCTGGCCATATAAATAAATTAGACGCCTTGCTAACCAACCCTTATCCCCCAGAGAGTTCAGTTTGGAGAAACATTTGACGAATGTTTTTTCATTGGGAAAAATACCGGGTTTTGGGGTTTAGATATATAAATAAATAAGATAAAAATATATATATATAAGACTAGGTTTTCTTTGGAGTTTTGGAAAAATGGAAGTTTAGATATATAAATAAATAAATAAAAAATATATATATATATATATATATATATATATATATATATATTTCAATTGTTCAATTTTGGTTCTATCTATCTCTCTCTCTCTCTCTCCCTATAACTGGAATTATACCTCATAATTTCCTTTCTACTCACCTCTCTCTCTCTCTCTCTCTCTCTCTCTCTCTCTCCTCTATAATTGGAATTGTACCTAATATTTTCATTCCCACTTACCTCTCTCTCTCTCCTTATAACTTGAATTGTCCCTATTGTATTCCTTTGTATCTCTCTCTCTCTCTCTCTTTCTTTATTTCTTTCTTTCATTCTTCCTCTCCCTCTCTCGCTTTACCTGGAACTATACCTAATTTTTTCCTTTGCAAATCAGTAACGTCCCGGACCTGACAAGACTCTGAACCAACCTGAAATTTTAATGAGCCAAAGATCTGCCTCTGATTCCCCAGAGATCTTCAGCAAAGATGTGTCTTTGTTCTCTGATAAATACTTAAAGCAGGTCGAAAGGTTGGGAAGTTTCTGCGGCGCCATCGAGTTTTCTGGACAGCGTATAAACAAGGCCGCCGAAAATGGATCTATCTTTCGGTGGTCTCGGTTTAATGCTGTATGAGCCGCGGCCCGTGAAACTTTCAGCCGGCCGTGGTGGCCTGCCCTATAGCGTTGCCAGACGCACGGTCATGGGTAATTTTAATCTTACATAGAATAAAAACTATTGAGGCTAGAGGGCTGCACTTTGGGATATTTGGTGATTGGATGGTGGATGATCAACATGCCAATTTCAGTAGTTTTTCTGAAGATCTGAGCCAGAAAAAGTGCGGACAGAAAAAGTGCCAGGAAAAAGTCACAGAAAAGTGTGACAGTTTTTAAGATCTGAGGCGGACAGAAAAAGTGCGGACAGAAAAAGTGCGGACAGAAAAGTGTGGAAAAGTGCAGAAAAAAAGTGCAGACAGAAAAAGTGCAGAAAAAGACAGAAAAAGTGTGGGCAGAAAGGAAAAAGAAAAAGTGCGGACAGAAAAAACGCGGACAGAAAAAGTGCGGAAAAAAGTGTGGGCAGAAAAAGTGCGGACAGAAAAAGTGGACAGAAAAAGTGTGGACAGAAAAAGGTCGGACAGAAAAACAGAAAAAACGCGGACAGAAAAAAGTGCGGACAGAAAAAAGTGCCAACGAACAAACAAATAGTTTCCCTGTACAGAAAACTAAAAGCGAGAAAAAGTCAGGAACTCTACAGTGGAAAAACCATTTAGAAACTGAAGTCTGGAAGAAATAGAATCATTTGTATATAGCTGAATATTTCCTGAGGACAGGATTGTCAAGTGTCTTGTAATTTTTTTGAGATACAGGAATTGTGAAATTCTCTGAAATTCTCTTGGAATAATGTCGACAGGGTAATGTAATCAGATACAATGTTTATGGTTATTTTCATTGTATTTTGATATTTTCTTTCTGTTTGAAATTGACCAGGAATTTATGAACTTGAATATATATATATATATATATATATATATATATATATATATATATATATATATATATATATATATATATATATATATATATATATGCTATACAATATGAATACTATACATCATAATAATATACATAATGACATTCATTGCTCATGGCATATAACGCATAAACGCTATACAATGTAATGAAATATATAATGACATTATCTAAAATTTTTAAAAAAGGTGACTATATATTCCCACATTATATTTCGCAGGAATGATTCTGGCGTCACAAAGCTGAAGGTCAGCGTCAATTTGCAAGGTCAGAAACACTCAAAGAAGTCAGAGTTCAAAGCTTTACTCAAATCATTACAAAATCATTGTAATACAAAACTGCAAAGTAATTACAAAATGTACAAAAAAGTGAGATATTTACAAAACATCACGAAAATGATTGACAGATTGACGTATCACAATACACAATGACAAATTAGTTAGTTAGTTTGAGAAGCTTATGTATACGTAAGTATCTATATGTATGTATGTATGTATGTATATATATATATATATATATATATATATATATATATATATATATATATATATATATATATATATATATATATATATATATATATACATACACATACTGAAACAATGTATAATCACATTAACATATGTCAAATAGTTTTTAGAAAATATTAGGATTGGCTGAAGGTCTTGGGCAAAAAATTGTACATAGACATTTCACATAAACACACATGGAAGCATTATGACCTAGCTGCGATGATATGACCTCTGCAGTTCACGACCTGATTCAGGGTTTTTCTTTGTGACCCTAAGTAGTGACCTGTTTATCTGTTTACAGGTATCTGTGAGTGAGAGAGTTTTGGCCCTAAAAAGTGATTCCTGAACTGGTTTGTGAACGTTTGGCCTAAATTTGAGTCCTGAACTAGTCTGTGAACTTTGGCCCTAAATCTGAGCCCTGAACTAGTTTGTGAACTTTATTTTGGCCCTAATTCTGAGCCCTGAACTAGTTTGTGAACTTTGGACCTAAATTTGAACCCTAAACTGTGCACGTTGGTTCTACATGTGAATCTTGAACTAGTTTGTGGACTTTGTCCCTAAATCTGAGTCCTGTACTAGTTTGTGAACTTGATTCTGGCCCTAAATCTGAGTCCTGAACTAGTTTGTGAACTTCATTTTGGCCCTAAATCTGAGTCCTGAACTAGTTTGTGAACTTTGGCCCTAAATCTGAGCCTTGAGCTAGTTTGTGAACTTTGGCCCTAAATCTGAGTCCTGAACTAGTTTGTGAACTTCATTTTGGCCCTAAATCTGATCCATGAACTAGCTCGTGAACTATCAGCTGATTCAATACTGTCCAGGTCTCAAACCAAAAACCAGTAATTAATTCATTTCTTCACAGAGATTGCTGACAGAGCTGCTGGAACGTGAACTAGACCACTTTTGGAACACAGACCTTGGCCCTGAACTAGTTCATGAACTAAACTTAGCTGGAGCACCTGCACTTCTGACCTATCTCTGACTTTGTTCATTTGTTCAGCACGGCTGCTAATTGAAGCAAGGTAGGATATTCATCTTGTTAACTCTGAGAAGCAACTAGACTACCAAGAAGACATTGAGAATTGAAGCACAATTGATTTTTTGTTCACTTACATACAATTAGATGAGATTAAAACTAGGCCTATATAATTACTTCCCTATTTAAGATCACAATTTAATGACTTGGCTTTGCATATTTGTGGGTTAAGTTGGGTTAAATTGCAACTTTCTAATTTCTACAACAGCTCAAAGATTAATTGTAGCACTTAACTGTGAAGTGAGTTCTAAAGTAAGCCTTAGACCACCCTACTTAAGATCACAATTCAATGACTTGACTTTGCATAATTGTGGGTTAAGTTGGATTAAGTTAGGTTAAGTTGCAACTTTCTACTCACTACTACAGCTCAAACATTAATTGTAGCACTTGACTGTGAGTTGGGCTCTAAATCTACTTCTAAGCTTCTACACAGCTTTGTATGTTTTGATACAAATGGAAATATCACATCAAAATTTGTTTTTTTTTTCTTGCGTCACTCTTAGAGATGATAATAATTATCCAACACGTGATGTTCCCTAGAAAATATATAAGTGCAATCCCACATACATTAAAAATCAGTCCAAGATTACATTTCTTATTTAAAGGTAATTGTAGCCAACAAAACTCACCTTACTTAGTATCAGCATGTGTAATTACATTACATCAATTATACATACATTAAAAATCAGTAGATTGCATTTCTTATTTTAAGGTAATTGTAGCAAGCAAAATCACCCTAATTATTATCAGTTTGTGTAATCACATTACATCAATTACTTCTACAAGACTTCCATTGCTCGTACTGAAGCATCATACTGAAGTATAAATTATATCAATAAAAATATAAATTGTTGAATTATTTGGTAAGGTACAAGGTCTCATATTATACTATTGCTAAAGTAAAAATATTAGTTACTTAAATCTTAACACTGACTAGATAATGTTGAGAGAAATTAAAACATAAATTATGCAAAAAAAAAAAAATCAAGACTTTAAAACAGGGATTATTGATAAATGTAAAAGATATTTACTTGAATTATTCATTAAGGAACATAGACAGAAATATAAATTACTGTAAATTATATGATAGGTCATTAGATTTTTCATAACACGTTACAGACTTGTGGTATAAATAAATATATATATATATATACAGTAAATAATATAATATATATATATATATATATATATATATATATATATATATATATATATATATATATATATATATATATATATATATATATATATATATATATATATATAGTTACAGCAGAAATTTCAGTTACAGTAGAAATTTCACTGACTTTGAATACAGGAAATACAAAAATATATATACTTAAGGTAGAAATTTCACTGACTTTGGGTACAGGAAATTAAAAAATATATAGTTAAAGTAGAAATTTCACTGACTTTGGGTACAGGAAAAATACAAAAAAATACAGTTACAGGAGAAATAACTAACTGACTTGTCTAAGAATAAAGAATGTTGAGCACAATGCAAAAGAAAAATATTAATCCTTACTGTAAATTTATCAGTGTATCAAAATGGACACACAATTCTGTTCATTAAAACTACAACTGACGAGGCGAGATTTCATTCTTTTAAGATTAAAAACTCGTCAAGTTTCCCATTAGACTGAAATGATTTCTTTAAAAACAATTTTATCTGCCACTAAATTAAAACATTTTCTATCTGCCACTAAATTAAAATATTTTCTATTAGGGAAAATTTCAAAAACATGACTGAAAAAACTAAAATTATCTTTGGAATCTGAACTTGTCAAAATTGTCAAAATCTTAACCCCACACACAATTTTATTCGCCATGGAATTAAAGTATTTCCTTTAAAAACAAATTTCAAAATATCACCCAAAGAAGCTAAAATTATCCTTGAAATCCGAACTTGTCAAAATTGTCACAAAAAATAAAAAATCAATTACTATTTCTTTATTATCCACGCCGGGCCTCTCGCTAATCTCGAGCCGCTGAAAAATAATTATTGATAGCTTGCGTTTGACGCTGCGTCGGAGACACAAATTCGTTCGAGCGACGCCCAAGACGTGACACAATACACTGGTGAAAGACGTGACACAAATGAACTGGTGAAAGACAAAAATATCACCATCGTTTTGACAAGAATATCACCATCGTTTTGACGAATCTGTGTACTGCATTTTTGTACGTAAATATTTTTCCGTTATTTCAGGTTTTTTTGTATTTTCTTTCCAATGGCTGTGTTGTTTTGTATCTTGATGCTTTGCAAAGGGTGGAAAAAGCTTTTTTGCTTTTTTTTATCTTGGGATTTCTTAAGCACAGCTACAAAAAGGGGGTGGGTTAGAATGTATTTTAGATAAGTTGCGGTGTTGTCAAGCAACACTGTAGTACAGCTTGGGTAAGACTAGGAGCTAATTCTAATATATATATATATATATATATATATATATATATATATATATATATATATATATATATATATATATATATATATATATATATATATATATATATAACATGCTATTCGGTTTTTATAGTCTGCTTGCTGTTGTCTGAAATAATCCCAGATCTGTATATGGTTGAACGAAATGGGGCCTGGTATTGTGTCTGATTCCACTTCTGAACTGCGACAAAGATATGACAAACTCTGGCACGTGGGCTACAAGCATCATTATATATCACTGGTTAGTGCTAATCTCACTATAATCACTACCATTTTTCATCATTATCATCATGACTAGTATCACTCGACACGCACAAAGACGATTGACAGAACAAAAGATCTCCCTCGCACCAGCCTAACTTCTGAACCTAACTCTTGTGCATGTCTAGAGCAGGATTTGTAAAAAATCACAGTTGCACAATTCCTCCTGTCCTCATTTCCAGCAAGGGAAAGGATTTGAACTACTGAACAGCCTTCTTTTAAGCTGCTGTACCCAATTTATCTTTTGATTGGAGTCCCCCACGCCTTCAACTTTCCTTGTACAGTCCTTGAAGGATATACTGGTTTGGTAAGACACATGCATATTAGAAAGCCCTACAAAATTTGTAAATTGTCGGTTTAAGGCAGTTGCATTAACTATCAATAGTCCAAAAAAGTAACTGGGATCTTTCTTAGACAGTGACCCCAAAGGGTTTTAACTTGGTATGTATCCAGCTCTGCGGCGCGTTTAGTACAAGCCCGCTGGGGACGACCGTAAAAACATAAACAAAAGGCTGTAACTGTCATAAAGATAATGACTCCCCAAAAATATTAGTCCTTGTGGGTCACTATCCAGGAAAGATCCAAGAAAGACCCAGTAACTAAAACAATTCCTCTTTTGAAGAGTCAATTTGAATCAACTTTCAGTCTCAGTTTTAGAAGTTGCTGGCTTCTTCTAGTTTAACCTCAAGACAAAGCTATGTTTATGATCACAATGTTTGCTGGCTGCTTACCTGTCAAAAAAATGGCACCATCGTCGTGATGATCGGGTAGAGAAAGCAGCACCTTACCTAAGAAGCTCTTGGGAATTATCACAATGTGCTATTTGTATACGTACCTAATCGCGTAATCGCAATGTCGTTGATTCTAAGATTGTGCAATGTTCACCTAACACTTATCAAAGAGTTACTGCAATACAATCTGAATACACCTTACAATTTATTCTGCATATTTCATTTAACTGTCAACACCCAAAAACACTTATTCCCTTGAAAGACTTAACCTGTCAACATGATATGTGTTCTTCAGGCCTGGACTAGTTCCGCTTCTAAAGGCATCATTGCGATGCTCTGGACCAGGGTTTCTGCACAGCCATATGACACTGCTTGATCAATCAATCAATCAAGATTCCACTTCCATTCCCTAACGTATCAACTTCTTCAATGACAAGCTCTTGTTCAAACTCCACTTGAGTCTCTCCTAGCGATATCTCTTGGTAACACGGGTCATCTTTGGTCAGCCACAAGTCTAAGTCGTTGCTACAGCCATCGGTGCTCCTCAGCGGATCACCAGCGTCGATTCTAATTTCCACTGACTCTAAGCTTTCAACGAAGGGAAGATATTCAATCACGTTGCCCAGTTCTTCCCTAACGTACAGTAACTTGATGCCGTCAATCTCCGGGGGCAAAGGTTCAGCTTGTTCTGCAGACAGTGCCTGTGGTTGTTCTTTCTTTACGTGTGTCTCTCTGTGAGCCTTCAGTTTCGCTTTAGTGGGAAACTTCTGCTTACAAACGCTGCATTCAAGAGAACTTTTATTTGTATGCGCTTTATTAACGTGGTGCAAGAGGTCGCGCCTCAGGCAAAACCGACGCAGGCATACGTCGCACTGGAACGGCTTCTCACCGGAGTGAGTCCTCAAATGATATGCAAGGTTACTCCTGTGAGAAAACCTCTTATCACAAACTTGGCATACAAATGGCTTTTCTCCTGAATGAGTTCTGTTATGAAAGACAAGGTAAGACTTTAAAGCAAATTTCTTATCACAAACGTTACAAGCGAAGGGCTTCTCACTAGAGTGCATTTTGGTGTGGTAGGCCAGACTCCCCCTCTGCGCGAACCTTCTGCCGCAGACGTTGCATTCGAACGGTTCTTCCCCTGTGTGCACTCTCTTGTGCGACACAAGGGCGCTTCTACGAGTGTACTTCTTATCGCATTCCGTGCAGGCAAAGGGCTTTTCCCCGGTATGGTCTCTCGCGTGACGGATGAGATCGCTCTTGCGAGACCACTTCTTCCCGCAGACGGTACACGCAAAGGGCTTTTCCCCGGTGTGGATTCTCGTGTGGGTCACCAGTTCGCCCCTCAGCGAGAACTTCCTCCCGCAGACGGTGCATTCGAACGGCTGGTCCCCCGTGTGAATCTTGAGATGGTTCGCCAGGTGTCGCTTCCTGGTAAACTTCTTCTTGCATGTCTCGCAGACGAACTTCTCCGCGACCTTGTGAGTCTTCGCGTGGGATACGAGATCGATCCTCCTGAAGAACTTCTTGCCGCACGCCGTACACGAGTAGGGCTGTTCGCCCGAGTGAAGTTTGGTGTGCGAGATGAGACAGTCCCGCCTGGAAAACTTCCTTTCGCAGATGGTGCACGCGAACGGCTTGTCACCGGTGTGGATTCTCTCGTGTCTTTGCAATCTGTACCTCTTGGAAAACTTCTTTCCACAGACATTACACTGCAGCCCCCTTGGAGGGGGCTCTTGATGGCCATTGTAAGGATGGTCATCATTGCTGGTCAAGTGCTTTTCAACCAGACTAACTGGAATGTCCGACACATCGCCAGCCAGCGGGACGCTTCCGGACGAAGAACACACATCATGCGCAAAGTTATCCATTTTGGAACGAAAGCTCTGTTGGTATTTCCATTCAAATGGAAATCAATTTTACACATACCTATGAGACAAGGACAGTGCCACTAGCCTCTGACTCTAAATTTGACTCCCATACTTCAAAAAATACACACGACTATTAAAAGGACATTACAAAATACCCCTCGCGTCATTTGGAAAATACAAAACCTAACTCTACTACGCTCCCTCACATGATTCACGACAGATTAAAGAAAGACTCAGGGTTGTTTCAGTGCTCTAAATTCTCCACAGCCTGAAATGTTAAACCTAACTGGAATTGTGTGACTAGTAAGTGAATCATTATCGGTGGACTGGTCTTGAAAGAATTTGATGGCGTACAAACTCCGCTGACATCTTGTAGCATTGCGGATTCCAGGTCGACATGTAGAAGGATTACTAGTTGTTGAGATATATGACACTGAATATCTTGAGCTTCATACTGCTTTGTACTTAGAAGGCCACAGTACATCACGTTGAATTAACTCCTCACTACATGCTTGGAAACCCCCACTCCATTATCTGGGAAGACAGGAAATAGGTTTCACAATTTCAGGGAATTAGAGCAAAAAATTATCATACTTATCAATCAGCTTTATGGAATAGATAGCAGTTTATAAATATAAATACTCGGGATGAACAGATTTGAGGAAAAAGGAATTAGGGTAGGGCAAGAAACTGATCTAACATCACAGTGACATGAATATATATTTAAAGACTGAGAGAAGTTGAGATGTAAAATTTGGATTCCTTCATCATTTCGAAAAACAGGACCTAGTAAAATGAAACCAATTTGAGAAGTATCTTGCTAAAATAAACAATGAGATGAATAACTGCACGATGGTCTTATTAAGGGCACTTATTAATATCCTCTTCGGCATAAAAAAGAGGTATTTATAAAAGCAAGAAAATGAACAAGTGAATTTGTATACACTAGACTCAGCGCACAAGAAATATGAGTCTATATAATAATGTTTTAACTCCTTAATATACATTTACCCGGAAGTCACTGTAAAGCTATTTGCCTTCCTTTTAAGAGTTAAATCTGAACCTTATTGCCACCTTGCATAAGAGTCATTGTAGGCTGCAGTTCAGTCTCAATAACCAGTTCTTAGGAGAACCGGGATAACTCCCTTTTTCAGACTAATGCAAACAAAAGTTTAATTAAAATCGATGCAATAGGTTATTGACAGACTCTAGGAAAACATGAAATTGTGATGGAACAGTTTATAGGATGTTTGGTTTAACGAGAGAGAGAGAGAGAGAGAGAGAGAGAGAGAGAGAGAGAGAGAGAGATCTAATTATGTAGGACTAGAAATTATTTCAATCATTTCATCAAATTCCTCCTCAAGTTTATTCCGATATGTAAACAAAACCTATACTTTGAGAGAGAGAGAGAGAGAGAGAGAGAGAGAGAGAGAGAGAGAGAGAGAGAGAGAGATATGAGCAGCGATACGTAAACAATACAGACATGCACAAGAAATATTAGACCTCGTATCACCGTGACAAATCTCGACTCGTACCAACACTGGACCCTCGCAGTGGTTTATCTAAATGGCAAATCTTTTCTTCATGGGTCATATTGATAAGGGCAATGTGTCCAGGATGACACAGAGGTCATAAAATGTCTCCAAATGGACATTTGGAGACATTTACGGAGCAGGAAGCTTACGCAAGGAGGTGTAAGGATCTATAACTTGGTTGAATGTGCTCTCTCTCTGATGGATGGTGGAGCCAAAGGTTTTGAGTTGGTCTTCTTGAGAGAGAGAGAGAGAGAGAGAGAGAGAGAGAGAGAGAGAGAGAGAGAGAGAGAGAGAGAGAGAGAGAGAGAGAATGTCATACTGTCCAACATTTCTCACTCCAACTTGTCATAAGTTTGATCTTATCCTCTGCTCAGTCAAGAAAACTCTTTAATTGCATAAATATAGGCCTATCATCTCCTTCCCAGCCTATCTTAAACACCAAGCCCTTGCATTAAAGAATTTCTACAACGTATATATCATAATTACACTCCTTTAAAAGCATTAGTCCTATATGTAAATTAGTCTATTCTTCTAAAGAATTTTTGTGTTGTTCCCTGTACTGTGAAATGTAGATACAGTTTTCTTGAACTCTGTAACTATCGTATTACAGTTCTTCGTAGTGCTCAGGCAAACACAAGTCATGTAGACTATCCACGCGCATTCACAAACATGCAAAACAAACTTTTAACATAGACATGCAACTAAGTAAACTTATAAATAACAAACCAGCAATAATTGTACTTACTCATAACAGCAAAGATTATAGGCCTATAAGTAGACATGACAGTACTTCCAAGTAGGGAGCATCACGGTATATAGAGAATTACAATAATTGTTCAGTTTTAGACACTGTTTATTTAATTCAAGGTCTAAGAGTAAGGCAGTTGATTGTAAAATTGGATGTACTTATTTATGGGACTTAGAATACTTTTGTTTTGATTCAATTCATAATAAAAAAGGCCTCTGATTTTGCTTAATTTTGACTCTCATCTAAGAAAAGGTAATACCTCGAATTTTCGCGAGGTCAGGTTCCAGAGCCGAGTCACTAGAAACATGCTAATATAAATGCTTATTTCTAGAGTTTAAGCCGTAAATATGGCCCAAAATCATGCTCCCAAAGCACTTTAATTTCATTTTTAAAAAGTTAACTTCATACATTACCCTTAAAAAGAGAGAAATAAAAGAGAATGTAAAGAAATATACTGGTTTTATTAAGTGTGGTTACCGTGAAGATCAGACGAAAATGGAGGAGTTCATTTCGTGTTTAATCGCTTAACTTAACCCCTACGGACTTAATGCTACAATTTATCGTTAAATTTAACTTACACGCTGTCCTACACTTTATCTCTTCCTCTCTCGCTCTCTTTCTCTCTTTGGGAATGAATTGATTACACATATCTTCGTTATCATCGTCTCAATCATCGAATGAATTCGTGGTGGCCTGGATTCGTGGGGACCGACCCACTTTGGGCTTTCGGGACCGTGTTCAGTGCATGCATATTTTGGCCGAGTTATACGGTAAAACGCGGCTTATTTGGCGGAATAAAACGTATTTAGAGATTATTTACTTGTTATTATCGTCCTTATAACGTATTTAATCCAGTTTAACCTCGTTACGGTTCGTTTTATTGCGACTATCGAACGGTATCTTAGTGGCCTCTGCCGTGACGTCATCGTCCATCTTCGAGAAGAAATGGCGCCAAATCGAACCTCGCATCCCATTTGTGCCGACAGAAATGCCGCCAATTTCCGTCGTTTAAACGAAGTTGAATTATTCAGTGCGAAATGTGCTTACTAAATACGTCGTGATGAAGGAGGCAATTAAGAAAATATCGGATGACGTGGGAAAAGCGACAATAAAAGCGAAAGAGATTAGGTATCGTATGGTTTATCGTCATCTTGTCTGGTGACTGATAAGAAATCTTTCTCTCTCTCTCTCTATGTCTGTGTGTCTGTATTGCAAGGCTGTTGATTGGGATTCTCTCTCTCTCTCTCTCTCTCTATGTCTGTATGTATTGCAAGGCTGTTGATTGGGATTCTCTCTCTCTCTCTCTGTCTGTATGTATTGCAAGGCTGTTGATTGGTATTCTTTCTTTCTCTCTCTCTCTCTCTCTCTCTCTATGTCTGTATGTATTTCAAGGGTGTTGATTGGTAACTCGTAACTTAAAAGAAATCTTTCTCACACTCTCTCTCTCTCTCTCTCGATTTATTTTAAGGGTGTTGATTGGTAACTGGCAACTTACACGATCTCTCTCTCTCTCTCCTTATTCCAAGACTGCTTCTCGGTCACTCAAAAGGAAATCATTTGATTAATTACTTTAAAATAATCTTCGTTATGACTTGATTTCATTCGGTGGCGTTGTAGCCTCGATGACGTCACATCTCTCTCTTTGGAAAGAAGCAAAAAGGCGTCACAGAGTATATGGTCTGAATACTGCCTATTCAAGAGAGACGTCTAGTCCCGTACAATATCAATGAATAAAGTTAAATTGGAATTGGGAACAGGTTCAATTATTTACAAAAAAAGGCGGGATATTGGCCTAGGCCTATAGTACCAAATTGTGTATCACGCGTAAATATATATTTTTTTATATTTTATTATATGATTTGGACTCACAACTGTCTATAAATAGCACATAGGCCTATGCATAGTCTGTTCATATTCCGGCCAGATCCGCACATACGATCACCTGTCAGTCGGTCGGAAGAACTGTCAGGCCTTCAGTTCTGGCGAGTGGACTGACTTAGCCATAAGTTTTAAGGCCAGATTCGATGGCCTGACAGGTGGACTGACAGGTAAACCGGCTCTTATGCAAGGTTTTCCTCCTGTTACACCTTTCAGACCTTTCTGCTGTCAGTTTCCGTTCCGTAGGTCCCAGCACTTGGCCTCTGGCCTAAATTCTATATTCCTGCCTTCCTAAGAGCGGTATACATTCTGTATGCAACAAGCATATGACAGTAGCCATTTTGGCAACAGCCTTAATCAGGCCTGTTGCTCCCCATAAAGTAGGCTATTAGTTGCAAGCTTCTGTGTCTAGGTTATACAGTACTTCATTCCGAGTACTCATTTATACACTGTAAAATGAATTATCCTTAGTACTGACTCACAGTAATGGTTCTACAGTAGACCTGCCATTTGCAAGTCTAGCTGGAGTTAAGACAACATAACCTGAGTGTTATGTAGCAATGTAGGCAGTTTCTGTAGCACCTACAGGAATATTTTTTGTGTAAAAAAATGAATAATAAAACCTTATGCTTTGTGCAAGGTTTCTACAGAGTAAACTGCCTTGGGCAGAAGTCATTGGCATGAAATAACACAAAACAATCTTTTTTTAAGAAATTGGTTTTAAGATGCATGGACCTCATTTATCAACTGGACTTATGGGCCTACATTCTCCTGTAGCCTTTTCAGATGATGACTGGCTTGCTTGACACTGTACCAGGACTGGAGATATAAAAATTATGGTTCAATTTTACTAAAAACTCAAAAACAAACCATTCGGGGTCTTTTTAGGTCTAGCATTGTGGTTTTTTTTTTTTTTTTGCTATTTTCATAGATGCTAACCCAAAACCAAAGTATTCTGGGCCTTCTTATTTCTTATATTGTAATTTTTTTCACAAAATTCATACCTTTTAACCTTTGTGATCCAAGATATTAGGCGTATAATGCCTCTAGTAATCACTGCTCTAAAGAGAGTACTGTACATAACACATCCCTTCCTGAGAATGCATCATCTTACCACTACGACGGATGGCAGTAAGAGCGAAGATATCGAATCGCACTTTATTGGGAAGAAATACAACCTATTAAGACATCAGAAGTTATGGACACGTGTACCGTACAAACAGAGGCCGCCGGCTAGCAATTCATGAACTCCTCCGACTTGCACACCTCGTCGTTGGAGCTTCTCGAGCAGTTCGAACAGTCCGCGTTGGTCCTGGGCATCTGGTCGTACTTCCCCAACTGCGCCTCGAAGAGAATGTTACTGATCAGCTGCTGCGTTTTGATCTTTGCGTATTTCGTGGGCAGGTTCCGGAGCTTCTTGGCGACGAGCTCTCCGAAGAGCTCGTGCTCGTCCTTCTCCTGCAGCCGCTTCTGCATGTGCTGGGCGGCGCTGAAGGCCTCCTCCGCCAGTATCTCGTCGCGCTGCCGCTTCAGCAGCTTCTTCTTTATGTTCATGATGGGGTCGTCATCCTGCGTGTTGCTCACCACGCACTCGAATAGTCTGGGTTCGTCTCCGTCGCCGCTCACCATGGATTCCATACCTATATCATTATTACTGGAAGACTGTTCATTTGTAAAATCCTGCAAAGCAAAATGAACTAAAATAAATGAGGTGAAATTAAAATAAAAATGAAATTAAAATGAAAATTTAATTTTCTGAACGTTAGATTTAGTTTTAGGCTGGAACTTTGCCAGAATAGGGTATTCTCTTCTGTTAATTGCCAAAGAAGATCAAGCATATGATTACCAAACGCACGGAGGGACCAAAACGCAATATTGAACTGATCATAAGTTTTATGAGATAGAAAACTGCTTTTTCAGAACATTTTGTAAATAAAACATCACTGTATACTCTCATATACAGGTATCTGTAAATGCCTTGGACAGGGGCTATGAGATGCACAAGATTGCTGGCAACTTCTAGCATGTGATACAATAATGCCACTGTATATACATCTAATAGTGATGCAATTTGTTTATCAGTCACTGTTTCAACATTTTTTCCTGGACGTTTAAATAAAAAAGTCCAAAAACATTTTTATTTTGTCAAACACATTCCCTCTGGGGGTTAGTAAACAGCTGCCAAACTAGTGGATATCTTTCTCACTTCCTCTTACATGGAAAGATGTATTTATTTATTAAGTCAAATTAATGATTCTTCTACAGGTAATATTGGAAGAGTGCTTTGACTGTGTAAGGCCCAATCAAATGAGTAACAAGAATTCTAAAGAATTCTACAGTACAAGGTACTGTTTATTGGTTTTAATAAAAAATTAAAATTTAATGCATAAATGTGGCCATCGTATGACTTTCATTGCAACAATGTCAAGCGGATTAGTAGCAAAACTCAACGGAAAAATGGCTGCGTACCTGTAGTCCCGCCTCGAAAGCGGGGTGCTTATTCCGCTCGAGCAGAAACTTAAGGCTCTCAAAGGCGAACCAAGAGCTGTTGTATATAATCCCGTAGCCCTGCGCGACTTTCTTTTCCCTCATCTTCTTCACCTCTCGGTAAAACTGAGAGATGAGGTTTTTCATCTTTTTCTCGACCTCAATGCGCTCCTTCTGCATGCACTCCGAGATCGCCTTCCAGGCGTCCGTCTTTTTGGCCCGGTTTTTGAATTCCTCGTCCCACGGATCCCAGAGGATTGTGTGCGAGCGGTACAAGTCGATCAGCGTCGCGACTTCCTCCCGCGTCCACTCCATTGGGAATCTGGGACAATACGGAAAACAAGGCATTAGTACTGGTGCAGTACTGCGTCTCTCTCTTTTGGAAAAGTCATAACAGTAAACTAACGAAATGCAAAACATCTTTCAGTCGTTCTCCTTTTCCATATACACAAACCATTTGTTTTGTCTGCTTTGGTTAAAGGCCCAGTCGAGGACAGCCAAGCTGCGTGCCGAATGCTGTAGTTGCTTGAGCAAGCAAAGCCATGGCCAAGTGATTAACATTCCAAACTGAGTAGCTGTTGGACAAGAGCATGAAATTCCACCGTCAAGTTCTCCTGTTCCTCATTTCTGTAAAAGGTTTGTATCAATGGACTTTTGAAACGCAGAGTACAGTAATTCAAATTTTCCAAGTGCCTTACAATTTAAAAGGCTCATATTATGGCCGAGAAGCTATTCGGGAAGGAGGCTGTGAGTGACTCATATGAGTTCTTGAGCTGTCGTTAAAGTTTAACCAGTAGTACCATTTGGTAATGGGCATTCATAATTTAGTTCATAGCTACAGTCAATTTTAGTATTTCTTTTTTCACACACACCTTATACGTGTACCCTAAGTGCGGTAGTCGCTCTTGATCTAAAGTAACTTACACTTAAACCCCATACGGTAAAACAAAGATGGGTTTGAATTTCTGTTGGAACTAAAAAGCTTAATGTGCAAGCAGCGATTACACTGTCTGTGTATCAACAAGTACCGACCGTATCAAAAACAGTTTCCATTACCGTGTTAAACTGTGTTTAACTTCAGCACCTAACTGCACTTAAAAGCAGTTAGAGTATAAGCATTAACTTTGCTAAAGTATAAGCTTTAACCTACAAGAGAAAACAGTCTCCATTAGTGAGGAACCTTTCCTCTAAGAAGCTCATTTTCTCAATGGAAATGAGACTGTAATCACGTCAAGTCTCCTATGGGGGGCAACGTGGGAACAAGATGTCTGCTAGGTACAAGAAGTGCATGAGCACGTCTTTTTAGGGTATTTAATCTATAATTAAGAGGTCTGTACAAGGAATGCATTCATGAGGTTTAGGCTAGGAACCCGCTACTGTAGAATCCTGACACTGTTTCTGAACTAATGCCTCTTTGCTTTACAAGGGGGTTTCATAACTACACACCCAGCAGGTGACCTCAAACCTTAGCAGATGAGCTGACAAAACCCTACACAAATTCCTGCGACTAGTCCCCATTCTGTGTTCTGCTGCCACTCCTATAACGCATAAGATGTCTTAATGAAATGGTGACATTAGACTTGCCATAACTACAATTCTCTCCAGAAAGTATCAATAAACCTGTCCAGTGCAAGACCAACACCCTTTAAGAACAGACTATGACACGTGCCATAACTGATTTGTTGCATACAGTACACGAAGTATATTACGGAATACTCCTATAACCATTCTGACACAAGACAGCAAACTGAATACAAGACCAACACCCTTTAAAGAATACACAAATACACACGTGTGCCATAAATGAAGTGTTGCATACAGTATACAGTGTACATTACTGAGTGTTGTACAGTCAAATTTAATGAACAGTACAGTTCTGTGGATTTAGAATCACAAAATTCACAAATGCACAGGAAATCAATTACTCTTCGTTATAATGACAACAACAGACAGTGTCTCGGAATGCAGCCTGTCTTCTATATCCAAACTAGAGTATTCAGGTTACTTTATCCCACAACAGCGAGTAAAATTCCTGTGATATGTCAAATAAAAACAAATAACTAAAATATGGAGCTTAAAATCCCATAAAAAATATTTACAAAAGCCATGATAACATCTAAATAAATGGTTTTATGTGATAATTAAAACTGAAAATAATAAAATATAAGTTTCCATGATAGAAAAATGATGTAAAGAAACGCAATTTAAGATGTACAATGAAAATAAGTTAAAATTCTATATCAGTGGATCTATTACAACCATTTTTGTTGCAATGTTGCTTATATATTGTTGCTGGCTTGCAATCTGGGCAGAGTAAACTGCATAATATGAGGTTTGTATCTGCCCAGTGTAACAAAAATGAATCTTGGTTTGTACATTCACACAGGCCACAAAAATCTACCACATTTACATTTGATTGCTACAAGAAAAACAACAGAATATAGAAATATTAACGAAAATATATTAACAAGTTTAGCAAGATCAACACAATTCTGAAATAAAACAGCTAGCTTTTAAGTACACATGAAAACAACATTTAACAAATGCAGACATGGTCACATCAAATCAAGAGCACTAATGACAGAATATAAAAAAGTAAAGCATTATAACAGCTCTAAAATCTACAGCGCATGCCTACAACTTATACACCAAGGGAAGCTACAGTGTGCAGAAGTTACATAGAAAATACCAAACTGTTATGATTTGATATTTCAAGAATTTAAGAAATTGCTCTCAGCAAAATGTACTCCTGATGCATAACATCACTACTGGATGAAATAAACTACATTTAGAAAGGCATTAGCCTACAAAACACATAAAATAAATTACATGCATATGTTTGTCATTAATTTTAATATATAATTATTTATTTTATTAAACAGAGCACAGTGCGAAATGCCAACAAGCTGTCTACTTAACATCTAACAAAATTACCCAGAAAGCTTTAAAACTCAAGCTATAAATGTACTCAATATCACCTATAAAGTACGTTTGTATTGTAAAGTAGTGTCCTGTCTTAGTGGAAATATCTTTATTAGTCTATAAAATCCAGTATAAATATTTTGTGTATGTATGTGTGTATGCCAAGGCCATAATTTGGAAAAAATACACATTTTGGGAGGGAAGGCCACCTTACATGACGTAATATGCACATTTTATTATAATTTCAAGAGATAATAAAATAAATCACAAAAATAATCACAAAATACAAGAACACTCATCATCACATAATATACACTATGTAAAATAGTTAATACTGTATTTATAATTTCATATATATACAGTAAGACCTATACTTTCATATTGGTAGCCTATGAAACATACAGAAACATTAACGCTGATATCGAACGTTCCGAATTGCATTTCTTCAGATAACCTAATATATGAATTTTAGTTAGTCTGTTCCTACTGTCTAATGCTTTAGCCTATGTCATAAGTAACTTATAGCAAATAAACATCACATTCTTGGCCACTAGTAGGCTATATGTCATTTTGGGCTATCTTAACCTTCTGTTGATTACGTGATCTTTAGGCTAGCACAGGTTACGCAGTTGAAATGACGTAAATAGAAGTGAAACGGTGAAAAGGATCTGTCAGAGAAATGCTTATCAATTCTCCTCTGTCTTGATAAGTAATTTATAAGTTATTATACTTAATATAAATACAGCCTTAACTTCTGACCGATGGCGCGACACCCTTGGTTAGGTTAGGCTGCGACGTATCCCTAATATTACAGTTACCACTGAGACTCTAGTTAATTGTGCCAAGCCGAGATTCAAGCAACTGCGATTTTACACATCAGTATCATTTGACGCTTCTTTCTTATGACCAGGCGGCATCAGCTTCTAAAATATATAATATGCTGCCGTCTAAGCTAGGGTAATGCCCGTCTGAAACTGAAACAGTGCATAAAGAATGAAATCACTTGAAAACTGTTGCAGGGAATGATGATTATCATCATCTTTTCACAGAGGAAAATATATTTACTTTATAATTTATGTACGAAATATACTTATATTATAACGTGCATGACTTTAAATTAAGTTCAGAAGTGAGATCAACAGATTATTTTTGGGACCATTTCAGTTTCTTGACGGACCGTCCAGGTTAGGCTATAGGCTATACTTTCTGAATGTGGTATATAGATCATAAATTACGTACTTGTTCATTTTTTATGTTTATTTAACTTAAAATAAAGACAGTTTTGATCAAAATTAGCAATTTATAAATTACGAAGGACGCTAATTACCCTACTACCCTATGCGAGGGTACAGCCTAGCCTGGGATATGATACCCCTACCCCATTACATACCTCACTAAGCTCTACAACCAAACGTTCACTCAAGTAACCTAACCTACTTATAAATCCACTTAAAAGTCAAAAATAAATATATAAGTGACAATTCAACCTAATTTTAAGAAAGGGTTTAGCATAACAAGCATAATGGGGTGTAGCCTAACCTAGGGCAGACCACACTTAACCCATTAACATAACTACGACCAGGCGTTCACTTAAGTAGCCTAACCTACTTATAAATCCACTCAGAAAGCAAAATAAGAGTTATAAGTGATAATTCAACCTTACTTAAATAAGGGCCGAGCCTTACCCCACGGCAGCGGCCTGACCCCTTCCGTACGTCTGAGATAAACTACTTAAGCCACTCGCGACACTTATTTAAGTCGTTCACCACTTAAAACTTTACATATTCACTTACCTGAAGGGGCTGAAGGTTCCCGACGCCTCAGAAAACGCCTTTTTTCCCTCTTTGTTTACGTTCGCTCGCCGCTTCTGTTGACTTCTTTTGTTTTTTTGTTTTGTTTACCTTTTCGTGAGCGTCGTCTGTCGCCTTCCGAGGGGGTGGTTGGGAATGGCGTCGGGTTTGTAACGGCCCACCCTCTTTTTCGATTTCCGTCGTTGTTTGTTGGGTTTTAATGGTGTTTTAACGGTTTTTGCGGAGATTTTAAGGTATGTTTTGTATGTATACGTGTACTAAAATGGTTTAATACTGTATTAAATCTTTTTTTAGGCATAAAACCGTGGAAATTACTGCTTTTTTTTATAACTTTTCCTTCAAAGGTAGGCTTTCGCGGCCCACCTCTTTGCTATTTCCGTCGTTGTTTATCGGGTTTTGACGTGGTTTAAGAGCGTCTCAGGTTATGTTTTATAACTGTTTGTTTATGAGAATACTTTATAACAATTTTAGATCAACATTTTAATAAATAAAACCACGTAAACAGTATTCTATACTCTTTTCAGCCAAAGCTATGGCTTCCTAGCCTTGCTCGCTGTCGGTATTATAGGAGAGTTCAAACTATACTCTGTCATTTGCTGTATACTGAAACTTTATATTATTATTCTAAATACATATCTGACGCAAATAACCTTATAGAACGTAGGTTTTTATACATTTTGTTTTCTCCAAAGGTATGGCTTCCAAGGTTCAACCTCCTTTGTTCGATTTTGATGTAGTTTGTGTGTGTTTTAAAGTGTTTTACAATAATTTGTTTATGTATGTTTTGAGGTATGTATTACAATAATTTGTTTATGTATGTTTTAAGGTATGTTTTACAATAATTTGTTTACTAGAATATGTTATTATTATTTTCAATACATTCTTGATGCACAAAGCAGTAAAAAAATCTAGCTTATTTATACATTTTTTTTTTCTTCTCCTCCGAAGGTAAGGGTTCCACTGCTCATCCTATCTCGCTCGATTACCGGTGCTTATGGGTGTTTTAAGGTATGTTTTACATTAGTGTATTTACTAGGGTGTTTCCTTATCATCTTGTTAAAAGACATCTGGTTTAACTTGAATATGACCTTCCTCTGTTTATTATTTTTGGCTTGATGTCTGTTTATTATCTCGTTATTATCTTTTCCTTTCCTTATTTTCCTTTTTGGTTTGATTTTAAGATAAATAATGAAACAAAACAATCAGGAAATGAACGAGGATTTTTAGTGTCTGACGTTTGGCAAGAGGACCCAATTTTAGTGTGTCTTTTCTTCTTCTTCTTCTTCTTCTTCTTCTTCTTCTTCTTCTGCTGCTGCTTTTTCTGCTTCTTCTTCTTCTTCTTCTTCTTCTTCTTCTTCTTCTTCTTCTTCTTTCTTCCTTCTTCTTCTTCCTCCTCCTTCTTCTTCTTCTTCTTTCTTCTTCTTCTTCTTCTTCTTCTTCTTCAGGCATTTGGTCCACCATCTTCCTCTCTTCCATTTTCCCCCATCTTTTTCTCCTTTCTTTCTGGGCTATTATCTAAATCGCTCTCTGATCCCTTCAGGAAGGGATGAGACGAGAGAGAGAGAGAGAGCGAGAGAGAGAGAGAGAGAGAGAGAGAGAGAGAGAGAGAGAGAGAGAGAGGGTCGAGAACCCTCACCCGAGAAATGGCCAGAATGAGAACCATTACTAAAAAACCTCTCGACAATCGTCGAACATTTGTTCCCCGGAAGGAGGAGACATAATAGTGCTCTCCCGGGGTGAGGGGGCACCCCCCCCCCACCCCGTCCTCTCTCTCTCTCTCTCTCTCTCTCTCTCTCTCTCTCTCTCTCTCTCTCTCTCTCTCTCTCTCTCTCATAATCCTAATAAAAATGGCTATCATTTGACCCCAGAAGATGCTGGTACCTGGTACCCACTTCAATTTGGGTGGACTGATGGGCGGTAGGATTGGAAGGAACCACAAACCTAACATCCTAGCACACGAGAGCAGAGAGCTGTACCTCTCAGTATTGCCCTAGGGCAGCTACACACCTGCACAGGTGTACCTAATTGACTGGTGTACCCAAAAGAGATAGGTTTGTTATCTATAGGTTCAGAGGTACAGGTTAGTTGCACCTTTATACGTAAACCTTGATAGATTTACCTGTATATTTGTCACCTGTCTTAATTTACCTGAGATAAATTGTTTATGTGTTTATTTATCTTGGCTCCTGGGTTGTCTTAAAATTGTTTCGATGCTTAATTGCTGTTTTTTTTATTTTTTGTTTTATTGTTTTTACATAAACCTTGATATACATGAGATTATTGTTATATGTGGTTATTATATTTAGGTTCTAGGTTGTCTTGAAATTGTTTTGATGCTTATTTCCAGTTCCTCAAGTTCTATTTCATTGTTTTTACAGAGTATAAAGAGTAGCAATAATAACAACGTTCCAGATTTAATATTCCACTGGGCAATCCAATACGCCATTTCCAACATTCTCGCCTGATTACCCAACCGAGATATTAATGCCTTCAGAAAAACGCGAAGACTCGGCCATTTTCCTATTCAGTTTCCACTCTTACGTCATGAAAGCCTCTTATAAAACGAGTAAAACGCTCTTTCCTTAATGCCAGTACGAGTATAAAGTTTCTTGAAACGGCTTCACATCTCGGAGAGGCATCATCTGCTCGGGGAAATAACAAATGACAGACTCCCCTCCTCCTCCTCCTCCTCCTCCTCCTCCTCCTCCTCCTCCTCCTCCTCCTCCTCCTCCTCCTCCTCAAAATGGCTGCTGGGCATGCTGGCGAAATATTGGAACAATAACACCACCTCTGCCTCGTCGAGGCTTTTCAGAAGAGTTTGCTTTATTGGCCGAGACACGAGGGAATATCTCTCCTTCTCTGTTGTTTTAACTCGTCGTTTTAAGGAGAAATGTCCCTGCCAGGGAAAGCGATGGAACGATAAATTTATCTTTTAAGTGTAACGCATTTTTGTTTCGTTTACCTGTTGGTATTTATGTTATGAGGTTTTCAGATAGGTATTTCATGAACTAAAGAGCGATTTTGTACCGCTGGCTGCATTATTTGGTGAATCTATACTGGCGTGAGGCTTTAGATACTGCTAAACCTACAGCGTCATGGCGTGCAGATGATTCTACTCTTGTAGCGGTTATCGTTCGCTTTCATCAGCAAACGTAGGGTCTTTTAATCTTATACCCTTTTCCAGTTCAAGCTCAGGGGGGGGATTCCAATGGCAAGTTTTGACACTTCATATAAAAATCAGAACAAAAATTCAGAGCAGATTAATGCATAACATTGTCTAAGTCAGTGGAGTATGGGACGGAACAACAGCAAAACTATCCTTGTTTTCTTACCATAAATCGTATATTCATCAACCTGGAGTGCTAAACAAGCTTAAAGACAATTGGGGTAACCAGCTGTTAGCAGGAATAATATATATATATATATATATATATATATATATATATATATATATATATATATATATATATATATATATATATATATATATATATATATATATATATATATATATATACACATATTCATTCCTGCTAACAACTGGTTGCCTCCAATTGTATTTAAGTCTGTTCAACACTCCAAATCGATTACTCCTACCTGATAATTCCGACAATGACAAACGCTGGTAACAAACCCCTATCAAAGAGAATTCACATCAAAGAGCAATTCCCGCCCCGAGAATTTATTTAGCAGAATTCGGGCGGAATTCGGTGCCTTCCGCCAGTCCAATAAATTCTCTCTGCCTGGTCTGAAGGCCTCTGTAATTACAGGATGAAATACAGGCTAACAAGGCTAACAAATTATCATCAGCCTGATATATAGGAGGTCTTTGAATCATCCGCAAACATCTGGCGATTTTTGAGGTCCCTGTTTCTGAAAATGATCCGCGTCGAACTTTTCGCCTGTGTATAGGATATCAGAAAGAGTGTTTCTATTTATCTACCTGTCCATCTATCTGTCTTATATTTTGTTTCTCGTGACAAAAGTGTAGTGAATAGTAATTATATTGGTTATTGGTTAATATCTGGACCATAAGACTTATATGAACATAGATTTCAAGTATAATAATCATTATTTTTTTTTTTAGAAAATAAGGATTTGAATTCACATGCGTGAATAAATTCCGAGTAGGTTAAATTATCACGAGAGAGAGAGAGAGAGAGAGAGAGAGAGAGAGAGAGAGAGAGAGAGAGAGAAAGATTGAGGGATAGATAGAGAGAGAGAGAGAGAGGTAGAGAAAAAGACAGATAGAGAGGGGGAGAAATAAGATACATTGAGGGAGAGAGAGAGAGAGAGAGAGAGAGAGAGAGAGAGAGAGAGAGAGAGAGAGAGAGAGAGAAAACCAAGCAAAGTAAAAGTGAAAAGAGAAATTAATACCCTCTTACATGAATGCAGTTCTAAGCTTCTCTTTGTAAAGGATTCTTCTTACCTTAGTAAGGGTTTTCTATTCTCCTTCTTCTTCTCCTTCTTCTTCTTCTTCCCGAAGCTCACAGAAGGATTTTAAGAAGATATAATAAGCTTACGAAGCTCTATCCTCAGCCCAAGGGAAGGTTTTGGAGATGTGAAACATGAATAAAAAAATCCTTTAGAGAAAGTTGTGGTATTTTTTTTAAAGAAAAAATAAAAGGTTTTATGAACTGGAAGTGTAGGAATTGTTTTTTACTGATGTTGTAGTTGTAGAGAGCCATAATGTAAGCATATGTATATATATGTATATGTATATATTTATAGATATCTATGTATGTATATATATATATATATATATATATATATATATATATATATATATATATATATATATATATATATATATATATATATATATATATTCTCTCTCTATAAATAATCTCTTGCATCTTTCAAATACACCATAGGAGAAAAAATCCTATAACTGAAATTCAATATCCTATCATATCCTAACGTATCCTACCATAACCCGAGACAGATCCTAATCCTATTCAGTGGTCGTTAGGGACTAAGAAAAAAAAAATAGTTATTTATTGACCATCAAAGATAATGTTTTTCCAGTGAATGTTTTTTTTTTGGGGGGGGGGAACTCGAATAATTACCATATATAGACTCTTGGATTGGGACCAAGTGGCCTTGTTTTTCTTGAAAAAAAAAAAAAAAAAACTCCTTCATTGGTTTAAAAACTTTTATGTATGTATACGTATATATAGCGATGCCAGACGCATGATCATGGATAACTTTAACCTTAAATAAAATAAAAACTTGATGAGGATGGAGGGCTGGAATTTGGTATGTTTGATGACTAGAGATTGGATGACCAACACACCAATTTGCAGCCCTCTAGCCTCAGTAGTTTTTAAGATCTGAGGGCGGAAAGAAAAAGTGCGGACGGACTGACAATTAGCCATCTCAATAGTTTTCCTTTGCAGTAACAACCACAATCTACCACAATAGTTATAGATTGTTTCTTCTGTCCTGCTTTTAGGATTTGATAATTTATAATAAATTAAACCTAAAAATAGATATATCTGAGTCATGCTTTTAGGATTTGGTAATTCATTTTGAATTTAAATTTAAAGTAGATATTTCTTTGGTTTTTTACTTTCTTCAGCATTCTAGGTTCTCGTTTCTCAAGAAATCAGTCTTTAGGATAGACAAAAGCACCCAAAAATGAAGGAAATTTAAGCTAAATTCAATATAAACCTAAAAATATGAAATATATCTTTCTTGTACTCGGTCTAAACCGTTCTGGAAATTTTAGCTGTAGAGGAAAACCAGGAATTCAGCCATGCAAAAACAGCAGGATTTTACTTCTAATTTTCCTAATTTAATATTAGTCTCATTCTCCTTCCCTCAACCCACCCCTAAAGGGGCCCTAGAATCACGAATTTCTCTCAGCATAAATTCTCTCAGGAAATTTCTCTCAGTTTTTCTCAGCAGAATTTCTCTCAGCATATATTATAATATATATTATAATATATATAATATATATTATAATAATTATTATTATTTAGAAAAACAGTATAAATACGACAGTAATATATATATATATATATATATATATATATATATATATATATATATATATATATATATATATATATATTTATATACACACACACACACAGTGTCTATGATTCTGGTACTATCTATAATCTGTTGGTGTTGGGCTATGTTGCCATGTTCCCCTCATGCAGTGCTTGGACACCTTCCTTCATGCAGGTGGACGGCAATCCTCTTAGAGAGGCCAGTCGTTGTCATACCAATGTAAGAATGATGTGGCATCCATGATCGGGGCACAGTACTTGATAGACAATAATGGATGCCAGCATTCTCACGAAGGAACACAATTACCCACAACACCAACAGATCGTAAAGAATACCAGAATACTTGAAAGCGGCATGGACCGCCGTTACCTCCGCTATAAAGAGGCCCTCGCCATTCTAAGGTAGAAACCTACACTAAATGTTACTCCATGAATATGACCGACCAAAAAAAAAAAAAAAAAATCAACCCCTTCTTTGCATACCCGTTTTTGGGCATAAATACTCCCTGCATGTACCTGTGGAGCCATTCACCTCCTTATAATAAATTGTTATTATTATTATTATTATTATTATTATTATTATTATTGTCTAATGAAATGGGAAGCTCTCCCTGCTGCCCAGAATAGGACAACTCATCCAGGAGAGTAAGGCAGAGGGTCTTCTCCCAGCCCATCAAACTCACAAGATTGGGGGATCTCAAACTATTGGCTGGGAGTACGACAACCCGTCCAATCAGCGCCGAAGGAGCTGACTGGCTGGTGCCAGGTCTCAGGAGTGCTGCTCAAAGGACACCCTGACTGAGGTAGCGGGTGGCTGAAGGGCCATCCCAAGAACTCGCCTTACCATTCTCCTGACGGTGGTAGGGAGAAGAAGGGTCTCTTGGTTCAGCTCCAGCAACAGTTTCTGTCGGAGGATGACAAGGGCCTTCACCTATCAGAGGCGGAGATGGCCGATGTCTCCCTCCAGGATCTTCGCGTTCCCAGTGACCTGCTGCGCTCCCACCAAGCGCGGCAGATCGCCAGAAACACGGAGATCCTGGACGGGGACATCGACCACCCACGCCTCCGACAGGTGAAGGCCCTTGCTGCCCTATGACGGAAGCTGTCACTGCAGGTGACCCACCGACAGGTGAAGGCCCTTGCTGCCCTATGACGGAAGCTGTCACTGCAGGTGACCCACCGACAGGTGAAGGCCCTTGCTGCCCTATGACGGAAGCTGTCACTGCAGGTGACCCAGGAGACCCTTCTTCTCCCTGCCACCATCAGGAGAACGGCAAGGCACGTCCCTGGGACGGCGCTTCAGCTGCCCATCTACTTCAATCAGGGCATCCTTCGAGCAGGACTTCTGAGACCTGGCACCAGCCAGACTCTGGATTTCTCCAGAGTTGACACAGACAAACGCTACAGACTGACTTCCGGTTGAATCTCGCGTCATGGAATGAGGAAGAAAAGATGGAAATATTAAATGAAATCAAGAAAATATGGAAAAATTAAATGCAAAAGGAAAATTTCATTTTGAATCTAGAGTTAACTGAGATGCACTAAATATTGTATGCTATAGATTCTTGATTTAATATTGTAATATTGCAAAGTAGAAAGCAACTTCTTTCTATCAATTCTTTCGTCTTCTTTTTCTGCTCATTTAAGGGAGGGGGTATTTAAGGGAAGGGGTATTTAAGGGAAGGGGTATTTAAGGGATGGGGCATTTAAGGGAGGGGGTATTTAAGGGAGGAGGTTAATGATTCTTAATAAGGGTGAATCCTTTGTCATGTATGTATGTATGTATATACATACATACATGCATACATTTATTCATATAGGGATACATACATTATTCACACATATACATACATTTATACATACATACATACATACACACGAACACATATATATACATATGTATATATTACTGCTTTTTTGTGGTTTTTTTCTAAATAATAATAATAATAATAATCTTCTTAAAAATCAAAGCGTTATTTTTTCATTTATCACCGACCAGTTACAGAATTCAGAGAGAGAGAGAGAGAGAGAGAGAGACAGAGACAGACAGAGAACGTCCAAGACATTTTCTTAGGAGTATGAAACCCCCCAAAATCTGCAACTGAAACGGATACATACACAAGAACTCGCCCCACCATCATCTGAAGTCGTCTTCACAGACATCAAAATCTGAGGCGATAAAGACGTTTAATTCATCCTTTTTTTTATTCTGGGGGGGATGGGGTTGGGGTCTCAGACACCCCCCCCCCAAAAGTTAATGGCGAATCCCACAAGCCATTAAAAGATGCTGACTCGGCAGGTTTTCTCTCGCGCTCTGAGAGAATGGCCGTCGTTAGAATGGTTGAGGAGAGTTCAACAGCTCGAATTATCTATCCCCCTTCTTTCAGGATTTAAGGAGATTTATGCTGCGGGTGATGGAGAGAGAGAGAGAGAGAGAGAGAGAGAGAGAGAGAGAGAATTACTTCCACCAAACTTGTGGTTGAAGATTACCTTCGATACCCTTTTATGTAAATTAGTTTAATGTGTGTGATGGTTAATAACAAAGAGAAAGAGGGAGTGAGAGAGAGAGTCCGTCTCGAGGCTGTAAAATATTTTAAATATATTCTTTAGAATCCTTAATTTTGGCTGTAAATATATATATATATATATATATATATATATATATATATATATATATATATATATATATATATATATATATATATATATATATATATATATAACTCTCTCTCTCTCTCTCTCTCTCTCTCTCTCTCTCTCTCTCTCTCTCTCTCGAGCATAAGTGACAATGTTCATAATTATTTTAAAAGGAAAATATAACAATAAGTGAAAACAAGTATTAAATTAAATCTAACTTTTTCACAAATTCCTCCAGGATTTTTAGAACTTTGAAACTGAAAATACTTTTAATTTTTCATTGTTTACAACATTAAACAGATCTATAAACATATATATATATATATATACATATATATATATATATATATATATATATATATATATATATATTATTACTTATGCTCCTGTATTTTATCAAATTTTTTCAGAACGACTTGACTCAAATCTGCAAATGTATCTGAAAATTGTCAGCATTCCTTGACCATTTCATGAAACTGGGTAATTATCAAAATTAAAAATAAGTAAAAAAAATGCGCCGAAGTTTCTTCGCTGGTGGCATTTTTTGGCACGTACAGCGGTGCCAGAGGCACGATCATGGCTAATTTTAGGGGCTAAGGTAAAAAACAGATATTTATTGACCATCATAGGTAATTTTATTTCAGTGCATGTTTTTTGGACTGGAATAATTACCATGCAGAGACTCTTGGATTGGGACCAAGTGGCCTTGATTTTCTGAAAAAAAAACTCCTTCATTGGTTTAAAAACTTTTATGTATATATATGTATAGATAGCGATGCCAGACGCACGGTCATGGCTAAATTTAACCTTAAATAAAATCAAAACTACTGAGGCTAGAGAGCTGCAATTTGGTATGTTTGATGACTGGAGGGTGGATGATCAACATACCAATTTGCAGCCCTCTAGCCTCAGTAGTTTCTGAGATCTGAGGGCGGACAGAAAAAGTGCGGACGGACAGACAAATATCCATCTCTATAAAAGTTTTCTTGTACAGAAAACCAAAAGGAGAAATGAAAGATGAATAATCATTTATGTTCATTCGTCTCATCTAAGGATATATAGAAATCAAGTCAGTAATCTTCACACAATAAAATGTACGTTCATTCGTTTCATCTAAATCAAGTCAATAATCTTCACACAATAAAATGAAAACAAAAAGGCGAAACAGAAAGTAGAGCAGTTGTATTTTCTACCCTCGAGAGAAAACATAACGGAATAGCTGAGTGTGTATTTAATATAGTGAGAGTGTGTGTGTGTATATATATACAGCGACGCTGAGTCGCCTAACATGATTACAGAGATTAGGTTCCACTTGAATAATGGACTCCACGTGTGTGTGTGAGTGTGTGTCTCTGTGTGTTGGGTCAAGCGAAATGCTACCTCGGTTCAAAGTATGCTAATGACCTGGAATGACTCTCCACAATTCTGTGAGATTTCCACTGGTTGAATTTGGGTCGAGGCTAGTTTTTGTTTTTTGGGGGGTGGGGCGAAAGAAAGATGATTTGGTTTGGAAAATGGAAATATTGTTTATATATTTCTTCGTTCTTAACAGATTCTAAAACTCTGGTCGAGTTTGGAAATATCTCTCTTCGTTCCTCTGAGATTCTGATTCTTTGGGAAAAATCAGAAAGGAAATTTGTTAATTTTTATGTGGGTTTTTAATGGAAAAACTTTGAAAGGAAGTTTGTTCATTTTTATTTGGGGTTTTTCAAAGAGCTTCTGTGAGCTTGCAGCTGGTTAGATTCGGGTCAGGCTGTCCTTCTGGAATAATGGAAAGACCTAGGTTGGAAAAATGAGAATATATTTATTTATTCTTCTATAGTTTGAATGAAAAATTAAAATATGTTCCTTCAATCTTACATAGTTTGAATGAAAAATGAAAATATGTTTCATCATTCTTCTATAGTTTGAATAGAAAATGAAAGTTTCTTCATTTTTAAATAGTTTGAATAAAAAATGATAATGAAAAATGAAAATATAATTCTTCATTCTTACGGAGTTTGAATAATTCTCAGTGAACACTGAAAGAATATGACCCAGTTTTCGTTGAA
>NC_089773.1:14439272-14446772 GCF_040412425.1 Macrobrachium rosenbergii
CAGGAAGTTTCTGACGTACAATTACTCACAGCTCCTGATTACACGAATTTCCGCCCCAATAGCCCTGGGGTATATTTAATCGTTGCAGTCGATTCGAACCATAATTAAGGTAATTACAGGTAATTAGGCCAGACAATTGAGATAATCTATCCTCTCCAGTCTAACTAATTAGGCTACCAAGGTTCCTTATCTTCGTGGGCATGGCTGAATTGAGATGGAAAGTAGATTTGGGGGGGGCTTTGAGTGAAGAGAGAGAGAGATTGAGGTGAGAGAGATGGAGCAATCTTGCTTGGTAACTACAAAAGGAAGATGAAGGAGAGAGAGAGAGAGAGAGAGAGAGAGAGAGAGAGAGAGAGAGAGACAGAGTGAGAGAGAGAGAGAGAGAGATGGAATTAAATTATGTGAAACTTGAAATGGTATCACCATATCCTTCCAAAAGTGCATTCCAGTGTGTATACAGTATGTATATTAGGGAGAGAGAGAGAGAGAGAGAGAGAGAGAGATGAAGAGAGATCAAACTATATAAAACCAAAAATTATTTAAATCTAAATGTATTTAAGAGGTAGGATTATGTAACCTGAAATGTATTCCATTATGTACATAATGCATTCACTAAGGAGAGAGAGAGAGAGAGAGAGAGAGAGAGAGAGAGAGAGAGAGAGAGAGAGAGAGAATCTCGTAATCCCATTAGACAACAGAGAAACGTTTCCCAGAACTGTTTCAATTTCATTAAAGGAATCCCAAAGTTAAATTTACTGCTCTCTTGACAAGGTATTTTTTTTTTTTTTTTTAGTTTATTTTTCGTTTTTGTTTTCCAAAGTGAATTTACTGCTTGAGGCGTCCAGGTCCCTGGGCCCTGGTCCCTCCCTAGGCCCTGGTCCCTGCTCTAAATTTATTACCAGTGACTTGATGCAAACCTAGTTTTGTCTGCTGACAAGGGCTGTATATTACCTGAAGCAAGGAGGGAATACTTGTTTGTTTGTGTGCAAGAACAGACGTAAAACCTATGCCTCGATTTTTGGGAATTTTGGGCACATAGTTGGGCCATGTGACTGGGTAACAGGTTATCATATTTTGGGAGTCTGTTTTTCTGTGCTGTTATTCATTCAGGAAAATGAATAACCTTGAATTAGAACTTCCAAGATAGCCCCCAAAAATTGCAGTCCTGCTGGAGGAATTCTTTGGGAATCTGCATTCCCGTTTTATAATTCATTCAGCCAAGGCATTCCTGTGTTGTCATTCATTCTGGAGAATGAATAACCTTGAAGTTTATTCATCAGGGCACATTTCCAGATCGAAAACACACTTTTAGAACCTGGTTTTCAGACTCAGAACTTCTCAGATAGCCCCCAAAATTTATAGGAATTCACTGGGAATCTGCATTCCTGTTTCAATCACACAAATGCAAAACTTGAAGTTTATTTATCAGGTCTCATTTCCAGATCGAAAACACACTTTTAGAACCTGGTTTTCAGACTCAGAACTTCCCAGATAGCCCCCAAAATTTGTAGGAATTCACTGGGAATCTGCATTTCTGTTTCAATCACACAAATGCAAAACTTGACGTTTATTCGTCAGGGCTCATTTCCAGATCGAAAACACACTTTTGGAACCTGGTTTTCAGACTCAGAACTTCCCAGATATCCCCCAAAATTTATAGGAATTCACTGGGAATCTGCATTCCTGTTTTGTCATTCAATCACACAAATGCAAAACTTGACGTTTATTCGTCAGGGCTCATTTCCAGATCGAAAACAAACCTCCCCAACTCTGTTTTCTGACTCAGAACTTCCCAGAAAGAAGTTCGACATCGCCGAGACTTGACGCCAGCCAAACTTGGAGAGATGGAGAGAGAGAGAGAGAGAGAGAGATACCATTTCCTGGATGGATATGATCTCCAGCCAAGAGTTGCAAAACTAATTATCTTGATGGCTTTCGGTAAATCATCTTAATTAGGCCCCTGACTTAATGAGTTTAGTTGTGCTGATTAAAACGCCGCCTCCCTGTGATCAGCAAAAATGGCTTCGTAGATCAGTAGCAATGTGATCAGTGATTAATGTGATCTTGTGATCTTGTTTTAGGGGATTTGTAACTTTCTCCCCAAAAGAAAAGATTTTGCGAATGTTTAGGTGTATGAGACATCAGGTTATAGGAAAAGATACATTTATAGATTCAGTTTATCTTCTGATTATAACAGATGCTTCAGTTATTGACTAGAGATTAAAATATTTCGTGTTTTATATATTTATCTGTTTTTTGGGAAAAGTATATTTTCCATATGAAACTGAAAAAGACTTTTTTGTGTATTTTATATATTTATTTAAATAAGGAAAAGAAACATTTTTGCCACATAAAACCTAAAACAGATTAAACTATTTTGTGTATTTTATATATTTATCTAAATTGGGAAAACAATATTTTTGCAATAATATAACATCTAAATGCTAAAAAGACATCAGACAAAGTCTTACTATCAATATTTACAATCAACAGCCATTACTGATAGCTATACTGAAGTCAAGGGTGTTTGCTATGATGCTATCATTCGAAAAATAAAAAAAAAACATTAATTTTATTAATCAAATTGGCCATTTAGGAAAATCTGACGTCCCAGCTCCTATAAAAGAAAGTATATTGATTCCATGATCAGGGAAATAATTTCAGATTGTAAGGTTCATTCAGCTTATAAACAAGGATTTTCTAAGTTAAATTGGTCCATAGGGGGAATATTATGTCCCAGCGACCATGAAATAATATATAAATAGTATTTGTAAGCAAGACAGTGCCTCCAACTAAATCAGATTCGTCTCAGAACATACCAAACCACATCAACCATCAGTATAAAAAGCAATTCCCTCACCCAGCCAGCTTCAACCCGAAAGCACGTAGACGCCTCTGCGGGTGATTTGGGTGACTCAACCAACCATTAGCGGATGCCATTAGCACGTCAGGGGGCAAATCCTTCTTCAGCAGAACTCTGGAGACGGAGGAATAATGTGTGCGATCTCGCGTCGCCTCGAGCAGAGGGAGTACAGCAAAGGGAGATGACATGTTTAATGTCTGATCAAATGGCTTGTTACATTAGATCTCTGTGAGAGAGTGGGTTTCGTAATGTAGCTTTCCCCAGTAACTTTCTATTTTTTTAGGAAGTATAGGTTTTTGTGATGTAGCTTTCTATTAGCTTTCTCTCTTTGCAGGGAGAATAGCTTTTGTAATATAGCTTGATTTAGCTTTCTATAGCTTTCACTCTTTGCAGGGAGAGTAGGTATTGTAATCTAGCTTTTTATAGCTTTCTCTCTTTGCAGGGAGAGTAAATATTGTAATCTAGCTTTGCTTACCTTTCTATAACTTTCTATAACCTTTCTCTCGTAGTAGAGAGAAATGAGTTATAAGGTCTCTGTTAAAGTAGCTGTTGTAATATAGCTTTTTATTAGCTTTCTCTTTTATATATATGACAGGTTACATTAACCTACTTCTAAATCTGGTCAGCATTTATAGCAAATAAATACAATCTAAAATAAAAACCCATAACAATTGATAGCAAATAAATAAAAGCTAAACGCTAAATCAGAAACAAAAGACTTCTACTGAGTTTTTTTTTTCATGAATGGCTATTGTTTGACTGTCCGCTTTTATTTTCCTCTTAGGAAATGAACAAAAAAGAAATGAAAGCTTTCATTCTTGGACAAGAAAAGATTTCCATGAGTTTTCTTTTGTGAGCAAAAGACGTCCGCGATTGGAAAAGCAATACTTTCTCCCTTTTTTTTTTTAATTCAAGGATTACTTTCCTTTTTTTTTTTTTTCTTTCTCCAGATGAAAAGAAGTGGTAGGGGATATTTAAATCAATACTTTCTCTCTCTTTTTTCAATTCAAGGATTACTTTCTTTTTTTTTTTGCTTTCTCCAGATGAAAAGAAAGTGGTTGGGAATATTTATCTTATTTGTGTAGTTGTGAAATATATATCTCTTTTATATATTATATATATATATAATATATATATATATATAAATCCTTCATATATAAAATCCTTCTGCTATAATATCTTTCATAATGAAAATTCTTCAGCTTGAAATCCTTCAGCTTAAAATCCTTCTGCTTAAAATCTTTCAACTTGAAAATTCTTCAGCTTGAAATCCTTCAGCTTAAAAATCCTTCAGTTTAAAATCCTCCAGCTTAAAATCCTTCAGCTTAAAATCCTATAGCTTAAAAATCCTTCAGCTTAAAATCCTCCAGCTTAAAATCGTTTAAAATCCTTCAGCTTAAAATCCTCCAGCTTTGAATCCTTTAGCTTAAAAATCTTTCAGCTTAAAATCCTCCAGCTTAAAATCCTTCCGCTTAAAATCTTTCAGCTTAAAATCCTCCAGCTTAAAATCCTTCCGCTTAAAATCTTTCAGCTTAAAATCCTCCAGCTTGAAATCCTTCAGCTTAAAATCCTTCAGGACACTCAGGGAACCGAACTCAAAGCTTAGGAAAATATCCTTTACCAGAAGGACCAAATTAGTACTTTTGCTCGCCTGGGCAAGTCAGGTCACATATTTTTTTTCTTTTTTTGCAAGAAGGTCCTCTAATTAATCAAGAAGATCTTGTCTTGAATTTTCCTTGTAATTTTCTTTTCTCTCTCTCTTTATTTTCTCTATTTCTTCTTTTTCTTTACTTTCTTTACCTCCCCCAAGAGGTCTGTCCATTGTACTATTCTTGGAAAGAGGTTTAGTTTTCTGTTAGAGACAATTATGTGTCGGCTTTGTCTGTCCGTCCGTGCTTTTTTCTGTTCGCACTTTTTTCTGTCCGCACTTTTTTCTGTCCGCACTTTTTTCTGTCCGCACTCTTTTCTGTCCGCACTTTTTCTGTCCGCGCTGTTTTCTGTCTGCACTTTTTCTGTCCGCAACTTCTGTCCGCTCTTTTTTCTGTCCGCACTTTTTCTGTCCGCAACTTCTTCTGTCCGCACTTTCTTCTGTCCGCATTTTTTCTGTCTGCACTTTTTTCTGTCGACACTTTTTTCTGTCCGGCCTCAGATCTTAAAAACCACTAAGGCTAGAGGGCTGCAAATTGGCATGTTGATCATCCACACCCCAGTCATCAAACATACCAAATTGCAGCCCTCTAGCCTCAGTAGTTTTATTCTATTTAAGGTTAAAGTTAGCCATAATCGTGCGTCTGGCAACGGTATAGGATAGGCCACCACCTGGCCATGGTTAATGTGTATGCAAGATAGTGAAGACCAATAATAATGATAATAATAATAACACTCACTTCAGCGTGTCACACACACAATTCTCACACTCCCTCAGCAGAAGCCACTTTTTCTCTCCCAGTTTCGAACGTCCAATAAAAGTGTTATAAAAAAAAGTGACCAGTAAAAAAAAGGTGTCCTTTACACGAGCTGTTTCCCTCTCGTGGGATTTGACCCGGGGCCAAATGAGTACAAAGGGAACTCGAGAAGGAGTTTAACAGAGTGTGGGATCTCTCTCTCTCTCTCTCTCTCTCTCTCTCTCTCTCTCTCTCTCTCTCTCTCTCTCTCTCTCTCTCTCTGTAGGATGTTAGGTTGTGAGGTATATATAGTATTTTTGTGAGGATTTGATAGGATGCTTTTTTGTGTATAGATTTTTTTTGGAAAGTAAAAATAAATGGTTTTAATCTCATTTTTTTCAGTAAAGTTCTATGATGTTTTAGTTATGTTGAGTAGTTTTATATATATGTATTGTATATGTATATGTATATGTATATGTATATGTATATATATATATATATATATATATATATATATATATATATATATATATATATATATATATATATATATATATATATATATATATATATATATATATAAAACTCTTCTAAACCTAAGTAAAACATGATAGAACTTTACTTAACAAAAGATAAAACAAAATTAAAACTATTTATTTTATATATATAAATATATATAAATTATATATATAAGTATATATATAGATATATATTCTAAATACACTAAGTAAAAACAGCTACAAAGAACTGCATCAAACATTTAAAAAACCAAAAATTAAATAATACTTTAAATAAAAAAATACAAAAAAAATAAAAACACACATTTAACATCCAGCCCACCCCCTCACCCCTTCTCCCCCGCCCCCCAAAAACAAGAGAGGAGCTCCAAAACTTCCAACCATCCATCAGAAGTTTCGAAGTTCCCAAGAAGTTACCTTCTGGAAGTTGGTGGCAGTATTTAGTTTGATTGCCTTATCTAAATCATTGTGAGTTGTGAAGCCTGAATTTGTGTCAAAGATTTGAATCTCTTTGTTGTGAGGAAGACAACAGTGATAATGTATTGGAGTGGTTGGCTAAACCATTATGTTAATTTTGTTGAAGTGTGTTTGTGATATAGATAATTTTTTTATTTTTGTCTTTTTTTTTTGTTTTTTAGTCTTCATATGATTTAATTTCTTTATTGTGATTTTTAATTTATAAAGTTTTTTTTATTTAAGCATTAATGTATACAGTATATATGAATATATATATATATATATATATATATATATATATATATATATATATATATATATTTAATGTATCAGTATATATAATATATATATATATATATATATATATTTGTTTATATATATATATATATATATACTTATATATATATTTATATATTTATGTTTTATATATATATATATATATATATATATATATATATATATATATATATATATATATATATAAATATATATATATATATATATATATATATATATATATATATATATATATTTATATATATATATATATATATATATGTGTGTGTGTGTGTGTGTGTGTGTGTATTACTTATCGACACTGTAGTTACTATGCAAGTTTGCTCTCCTCTCTCTCTCTCTCTCTCTCTCTCTCTCTCTCTCTCTCTCTCTCTCTCTCTCTCTCTCTCTCTTCTATTTCTAAAGTCTCTTATTACATTTCTCATACATCACATTCTATTCTAAACAAGATAAACAAACAGGGTAGAGAGAGAGAGAGAGAGAGAAGAGAGAGAGAGAGAGAGAGATTTGTAGTCACTTCAGGCGCGACAGAAATTGGATTAAAATCCCAGAGTGCCTGAGTTCATGTTGAGCTCCCGAAATTACGCTCTCCCTCTGTATTCCCAAGTGAAACCTGCGCCCCGTGTAATGGAATTGCTTTTTGAACCTAAATTTATCACCGCTTACTCTTTGTTCCTTTCGTTTATTTGTGTTTTTTTTATTTGTTATTTTTGTATTTTCTTTATTTTTTAAAACTGGTTTTTGAAAGTTTAAAATTGTTTTGTTTTATCTTACTTTTTATATATTTTGGGGGGGATGGGGTTGCGAGACCCTTAGGTTTATTTACTCCTGGTTATCCACGACAGTTGACTGTCCACTAGGTACGTTATTCATTGCATTGTGAATATATATATATATATATATATATATATATATATATATATATATATATATATATATATATATATATATATATATATATATATATATATATACAGCACTA
>NC_089773.1:14459272-14461772 GCF_040412425.1 Macrobrachium rosenbergii
GTGATGGAGATGAGGAAAAACTAGGATAACAAGGACATACTTAGACTTTCCTTTCTTACTTCATAATCAAGATGGTTCCTCCCAAAAAAATAATAAAAAGATATTAACTTTTGTTTATAGAGCAGTAATAAGAGTGTATATTATTATTATTATTATTATTATTATTATAATTATTATTATTATTATTATTATTATTATTATTATTATTATTATTATTATTATTATTATTATTTCGACTTTAACTTTATAATCAAGATAAAATCCCTCTCAAAAAATTAAGAAAAATAAAGATATTACCTTTTGTTTATGAGAGCAGTGATAAGAGCAGACATTATTATTATTATTATTATTATTATTATTATTATTATTATTATTATTATTATTATTATTTCAACTTTAACTTTATAATCAAGATAAAATTCCTCTCAAAAAATTAAGAAGAATAAAGATATTACCTTTTGTTTATGAGAGCAATGATAAGAGTAGATATTATCATTATTATTATCATTATTATTATTATTATTATTATTATTATTATTATTATTATTATTATTATTATTATTATTATTATTATTTCAACTTTAACTTTATAATCAAGATTAAGATCCCTCCCCAAAGATTAAGAAAAATAAAGATATTACCTTTTGTTTATGAGAGCAATGATAAGAGTAGACATTATTATTATTATTATTATTATTATTATTATTATTATTATTATTATTATTATTATTATTATTATTGATAGGTTTTAAAGACGTAGTGTCATATTGTCAGGCTAAGCATCAGTGACACTATTACCCACTGCTATTGAAACACTACACTACAATTGATGTACTGCTGATATTACAACTCACTACGACCACAGCAGTCAGCAAAAAAACGCAGCAATAACAGTCACAGCACCACCAAACGTCCTTCAAACACAGCGCTGACAGCGGCAGCATCGTCAGGCAACGCTACCAATAACCAGAACGTGTTGATAAATCCCATTACTGACAAATTCCCCTTTCATGCGTAGCCTAGGAATCGCTTTGAGGCTATTCAGCGCGCCAGGTCAACCGAGGCGCCTTTAGTGGAAGCCCCTGGAAGCCCCTTACCTTTCCCATGGGGGGGGCGGGGGAGTGACAGGGGGGAAGGATCTCCTCTAAGGGCTCTCTGGGGCTCTCGTTCTACTGGGGCTTCTCCAGAAGGTCCTACACCAACCACTACTCTGGAAGGAGAGGAGGAGAGTGTTCCAGTGGGTTCCAGAGGGTTCCAGGGGCCCTCCCCCTCCCCAACAAGTCTCCAAAGGAGACCCTTCCAGCAGCTCTAGTCTGGAACCCCTGGCCCCACGCCACGTCCTCTACCGAGGGGCTTCCAGGTACCCCCCACGCTGGAACCAGCCGTGGTTTCCATGGGCCCTCCCTTCCAGCGGCCCTAGTCTGGAACCCCTGGCCCCACGCCACGTCCTCTACTGAGGGCCTCCAGGGACCCTCCGCCTGCCAAGCCTTCCACGGGGCCTACTCTGGAAACCTCCAGGAGCCTTCCAGACCGCCCCCCCTCCTTACCCTGGAACAACCACAATCCACCATCTCCTTCTCCAGGAGCACTCCAGAGTTCCAGACCCAACCCATCTCCTCCCCATTCCGAGGGACGCCCCCAGAGGTCCTATTCCAGGGTCCTCCAGCCCCCAGGGAGTCCGGTAGACCCAAGGACCTCTCAGAGGGGGATACCCCGAAGGTGGTCTCCCCCTCCTGGAACCTCCTGGAACGCCAACTTGTAATGCCTTCTGAGAGATATGCACTTGTGCATGGAGAAACCTGTGTTGCAGGAAGGGAGAGGTCATTAAGGCAGGTTATTGGATTATACAGTTGACGGCGCAGCCTGAGTAGGGAGAGAGAGAGAGAGAGAGAGAGAGAGAGAGAGAGAGAGAGAGAGAGATGTAAGATATGATAAAGATATGGGGAAAAAGGTTGGAAATATTTAGGTTTATTTAGGTCGGGGAGAGAGAGAGAGAGAGAGAGAGAGAGAGAGAGAGAGAGAGAGAAATGTAAGAAATGATAAAGAGTTGGAGAAAAAGACTGGGAACATTTAGGTCAGAGAGAGAGAGAGAGAGAGAATATAGAATTTCCTAAAATATCCCCAACCACAACTCGTTACAACCTTATTGATGAGAGAGAGAAAGAGAGATAGAAAAAGAGAGACAGAGAGAACCATACCACCCCTCCCCTTCCCCCCGTAAAGAAAATAAAGCCAACTCTCTTTTACAGACAGCTGTCACCTTAACAGCTCTCTCGCTCGCTCTCAAACAAGCAGGAGAGAGGACACTGTCCCCATAAAGCAAGCAAAGTGGCGTCTGACAGTTGGCTTAGCGTAGGGTATAATAGCTTATTCCTCCTTTTATTAGTCTTTCTTATCCTTCTTTTTACTCTGTTTCTTCTTCTTCTTGCCTAAGTTTAATGGGAAAAGTTAGCTCCAAGGATGGTGGAACAACTTTGCCTGACTGAGAGAGAGAGAGAGA
>NC_089773.1:14466772-14469272 GCF_040412425.1 Macrobrachium rosenbergii
ATAGAAATAGTGCAAAACTGGAAAGAAGTATGTCATTTATTATCTCTCTCTCTCTCTCTCTCTCTCTCTCTCTCTCTCTCTCTCTCTCTCTCTCTCTCTCTCTCTCTCTCACCCAGAAAACTTCAGGCAAATCCACAACTCAGAGTGGGACTTCGTCGTCAATATTTTCCTCTTACTACTCCTTCTTCTTCTTCTTCTTCTTCTTCTTCTTCTTCTGTTGCAAAGTTTAATTGCCTTCCCAGATCCCTTGCAAGAGATGCAACGCCATCAACACATCTGCAACAGCCAGCCGCGTTCAATAGGCATCGAAAGGAAAGAAAAAATTGATAGCGCTTTTGCGCTTCGCCTAAAATTACGCCTGGGCGTGAATTGAATGGGTGGATGATCGTGTTAATTCTCTCTCTCTCTCTCTCTCTCTCTCTCTCTCTCTCTTTCCAAACACAGCAAAAATTGCAAAGAAAAACAAGAGATCATTTTCCCCTCATTCCTTCCCCCCTCTCAATGTTTACCAAACAATTGCCTAGTCTGGAGTAAACACGACCATGTCCCACAATTATCTAGATTATCTGGATTTACCTATTATCTGGTTAATTATCTGGAAGGCAGAATCAGGCAACTGCAAGCAGTTATCGGTAGCTCATTGCTCAGAATTTGTTACTTCTTTTGTTCTAAATCTTTTCGCTTTTATTTTTATCCTGATTTTTGTTTATTTTTCAATACAAATTATTCCTCTAATATTAAATGATTGTGTATATATGGGGATAAGTGATGTATATTATTTGATTTGTGAATATTTAGATTATAAATCAGTTTGTATATTCTGTAATGAGGTTATTTGTGAGTTTGTGTATTTAGGAGAATTGTGGGTTGAAGAAACGCTCTCTCTCTCTCTCTCTCTCTCTCTCTCTCTCTCTCTCTCTCTCTCTCTCTCTGAGAAACTAAATAAAAAAAAATTTTATCTCCCCAATTCTAACCTTCGAAATGTTTCCATTTTCAGAGAAAAATCAATTGAAAAACATTTATCAAACCCCAGAATTTTAACATCACAAGCGAAACCGTTTGTGCAACACCAAGAAAAACAAACAAACAAACGTCTGGAAAGCCAAAACGTTCGTGCAGCACCAAGAAAAACAAACAAACAAACGTCTGGAAAGCCAAAACGTTTGTGTACCCCAGTACAGTTTATTTCAAACTCTGCCAAACCGTCACAACAGAATCTCCATAAAACGTTTCCCATTGATAGCTATTGATTAGGAATCACTGGCTGCTATGATGACCCGTTAACGGCCGCATTAACGGGTCTATTAACTGCCCCATTAACGGACCCATTAATGGACCCATTAAACGTCAAATGGGGCAGCATTTGACGGTCCAAACGCCGCCTGGCGAAGACCCATTCTACAAAATGTCGGAGGATAATTTTCACCAGAGCAACAGATTGATTTCTAAATGGACTCCCATTATCTGTATCCGGAGCGGTGATGTGATTTTGATTACAGATATTATTTATAGACACATATAGATTATAGGAATTAATTATCTATATCCCCTTATTTGTTTGGTTGTCATTGTAAACTTTGGTATTAGTGTGAAAATAAATGAAGAGATTCTCCATCTAAGTTGAACCTATAGTTTGGTTAGTAGATTATTATCTATATATATATATATATATATATATATATATATATAGAGATAGAGAGAGAGAGAGAGAGAGAGAGAGAGAGAGAGAGAGAGAGAGAGAGACTCACAACACCTATCAATCAAACTCACGTTTCTTCCTTTGAGTCAAATTTGAGGAAAAACCATTGAGGAAAAATCTAAAAATCTGAAAAATAACTCATCCCAAACAATAGAAAATAAAAGCCACATACCTCCCCACTGGTCAAATCTGAAAGGAAATAAGAATAAACAAAAGCAAAGAAACAAAAACAAAAGACAAATAAACGATGGCCAGTTCGACATATAGCCCCGTCACGTGTTTCTGCTTCAACAGAAACGAGAATCAAGCTTTCTGGGAAGTTGTTCTGTTTACATAAGTTTAATGGGAAAAGTTATAGTTATAGACAGGATCTGGATAACTCCCCCCCCCTCCAACCCCCCCCCCCCACCGCAGTTCCAAGACAAGTGGGGGACTCATATGTACTGGCAGATGTTGTGTAAGGGAGTGAAAAGTAATTTTTATGATTTTTTTTATGATTTTATATATATTTTTTCTACTTTTTAAAAGATTTCATTCTTAATTGGGGAGGAATCTGGATTATCGCCCCCCCCCACAATGCCAAGACAAGTGGGGGACTCATATGTACTGGTAGATGTTGTGTAAGGGAAAGAAAAATAATTTTTGTGGATTTTTAAATGATTTTATATATTTTTTATACTTTTTAAAAGATTTAACTCTTCATGGGAAAAGTTATAGACAGAATTTTATGTAGAAGATATATGAGGGAATGAAAAAGGCATTTTTATTGATTTTCTATTTATTGATTTACTATTTTTTTTA
>NC_089773.1:14474272-14476772 GCF_040412425.1 Macrobrachium rosenbergii
TCTTGACTCATAGTCTTGAGGGTGATAGAGTATCTTGTGTGTGAAAATGTTATTTTCTATTTGCTGATAAAGGGTTACAGTTAAGTTTTATATATACACATGTACACACACATACACTTAATTGGATGTTTATATAGCTTTAATAATAATAATAATAATAATAATAATAATAATAATAATAATAATAATAATAATATTAATAATAATAATAATGTATGGTAAAACCTTCTCCATCATTTTCCAAAGTGGTCTAAATGTTTTTTGCATTATATATATATATATATATATATATATATATATATATATATATATATATATATATATATATATAGTAATATTTTCTCCTAAATATTCCCAAAAGCATTCGTACAAATATCTAAAAAAAATTAATAATCTTCTATCCTAAATATTCAGAGCATATTTGTACATACATCCATAATAATAATAATAATAATAATAATAATAATAATTCTTTTAAACCAATTATAACACACCACTTTAATCACCTCTCCCCCCCAACCTTCCAAGCAAACTTTAATATCCTCGTTCTATTCTTAGGCTGTTTTGCCTTCTGAAGGCAATTTCTGCTTTGCAAGAGACTCTCCCCCCCCCCCCAACCCCAGCCCAATTTTGTGGTGCATCCAGGATCCTTGGCTAATCACTGGGAATTAACCTTGGTTCCTCATTACTCGTATTTAGTCACAGATGAATCTGTGGGCAGGTTAATTAGTTCATTTTGGTGGCGGGGGATTTGCTTGCTAGCTACAGAATTATTTTTTGCATTTTTGTATTTTTGTAGAAAGTTTTAAGTTTGTTTCATTATATATTTAAAGATTGATTTTGTTAGGTATTCTTTTGTTTTTTTTTTTGTGGTTATTCTTCAATGTTTTTATTGAAATATATTTCAAAAGTAGAGATATATGATATCTTTGAGTCATTTTATCCTCATATATATATATATATATATATATATATATATATATATATATATATATATATGTATAAATCTACTCTATAAACGTATGTTTTAACCAAATATATTATACTATATCATAACAAACCTTTTCAATTTTCTACAAAATACACAGAAATCCTTCAAACTCCATATTATATAAGAGGTATCTCTACCACCCAAAACTTTTAAGCGACGACCCCTACTAGTGAGTTATTTGCAATAAATTCCAGTCACATCTAATTCATATCAAGCTACACAGCAACCCTACCTCGCAACACCTCCTTTCTAGAGGGAACGCAGAGAGAAACATTACTCTTTTGTTTTTTGTGGAACATTCGCCAGGGGAAATTCCTAGAACCACTACTAAGATATTACTCAAAGTAATGACTTCAAATAACTCGTTCCTTTTTTTTATGTCGTACACGACGAGGGCCCCTTTCATTAAGTGCAATGTTAGCTTATGAGAGGGAGTGTACTTTTACTTCCAGTCATTTTTTGGCCACTTTTTTTTCATAAGCTGAAAGTTTCCTGATATGTTATAGAAGCCTCTATTAGGCTAGTGTTGTATTGATTTTCATCTTCCCAGAATGACTGGAGAGAGAGAGAGAGAGAGAGAGAGAGAGAGAGAGAGAGACTCATACACAGACATACGGAGAGAAAGTGAGAGAGAGAGAGAGTACAAAATTCCTATCATACATACGAGGTTAGAGGTTGGAGCTGAACTACACTGCCAAGTGAGAGAGAGAGAGAGAGAGAGAGAGAGAGAGAGAGAGAGAGAGAGAGAGAGAGAGAGAGAGACTCGTATAAAGACATATGGAGAGAGAGAGAGTACAAAATTCCAATCATTCATATGAGGTTGGAGCCGAACTACTCTGCCAAATGAGAGAGAGAGAGAGAGAGAGAGAGAGAGAGAGAGAGAGAGAGAGAGAGAGAGAGAGAGAAACTCGCACACAGACATATGCACAGAAGGAGAGAGAGAGAGAGAACTACTAAAATCTTTTAAATTCGTATAGAAAGTTTCAGAATAGATTAAAGAAATCGAGAAAAAATTAGAAATACTGACCTACCTCTCTCTCTCTCTCTCTCTCTCTCTCTCTCTCTCTCTCTCTCTCTCTCTCTCTCTAATGGAACCTCCACAATAAATTATGAGAAATGGAGGGCAAATATGACCATATAGGGCAATAAATGTCCAGGATATTTTCGTCTTACTGTAATGTTGGTTTCCTGAGACACGCCATTAAATCATGTTATGTAATATTTTTGGGATAATATTTTTTTTTTGGAAAATATTCTTATGTAATGTTTTTGGGGAAAATATTTTATGTAATATATTTTGGGAAAATGTTCTAACGTAATATTTTTTTGGGGAAATATTCTTACACGATATTTTTGGAAAAATATTCTTACGTAATATTTTTGGGGAAAATATTCTAATATAATATTTTTAGGAAAATATTTTTATGTAATATCTTTTGGGAAAATATTATTAAGCGATATTTTTTTGGAAAATATTCTTATGTAATATTTTTTAAAAATATTCTTATG
>NC_089773.1:14481772-14511772 GCF_040412425.1 Macrobrachium rosenbergii
CTCTCTTTCTCTCTCTCTCTCATTTGTGAGGAGAATTGCAGTGTTTTTTTTTCTCACAATCTCTTCGTCTTTCATTTGTAAATAAAGTTACGCAGAGTTTTCTCTCTCTCTCTCTCTCTCTCTCTCTCTCTCTCTCTCTCTCTGCATTTGTAAGTAAAATTATAATGTTTTTTCTCTGTGTTTCTCTCATTTATAAGTAATATTAGTCTCTCTCTCTCTCTCTCTCTCTCTCTCTCTCTCTCTCTCTCTCTCTCTCTCTCTCTCTCTTGCATTTGTAAGTAAAATTATAGTGTTTTTCTCTGTGAGTTTCTCTCATTTATAAGTAAAATTACAGTCTCTCTCTCTCTCTCTCTCTCTCTCTCTCTCTCTCTCTCTCTCTCTCTCTCTCTCACACACACACACAAACACACACACACACTATATACATACATACATACATACATACATACATACATACATACATACATACACAACCCCTGAAAAACACAATCTAATCTATTACATTAATATAAACATCACACAGTACCCAAATGCTCCATCACTCTCAGCTTCCAGAGAGAGAGAGAGAGAGAGAGAGAGAGAGAGAGAGAGAGAGCCCTTCCGCCCAATATACACTGCCAGTCGCCTTCATACTCAGAAGTGTCTGAGGGAACACGCCATGAATATTCAGGAGGATGATATTCGAAGGATAGGATGGAAGAAGGGATTTGCATCATCCTCCTCATCTCATTGACCTGAGAATTACCGACGAGGATGGAAAGGGAGAGAGAGAGAGAGAGAGAGAGAGAGAGAGAGAGAGAGAGAGAGAGAGAGAGAGAGAGAGAGAGAGCTATTACAAGATGTTTGTCAGGTCAAGTAAATGAATTTTCTCGTTGCTGATTTGCTGTTGTTAGTAAGGCTATTATTATTATTATTATTATTATTATTATTATTATTATTATTATTATTATTATTATTATTATTATTATTATTATTATTATTATTATTATTATTCTGTTGTTTTATGATGAGAAATATTCTCGATACTGATTTGAAGTGAAATTAGATATTTATACATATTTTTATTTTGTTTGCTATTGTGAATTGGGCTAATATTATTATTATTATTATTATTATTATTATTATTATTATTATTATTATTATTATTATTATTATTATTATTATTATTCTCACTTTGCCCACCAAAACACCTCGGCCTCCCACGAAATGTTCTTTGCAGGATTTTGGACTGCCATCAATCTCTCTCTCTCTCTCTCTCTCTCTCTCTCTCTCTCTCTCTCTCTCTCTCTCTCTTTTTGTCCAGAATTTTCGTAATATCGTCGCCTCTCAGCTCTGGTGTTCCACCGGCAAGCAATCCATCAACTGCCTCTTGGCTTTTGGGTAAATATTGATAGAGGATTGATGGCTCGGCCGATCAAGGGCTGGGGATGTATGTGTTTGTATATATATATATATATATATATATATATATATATATATATATATATGTATATATAGAAATATATATATATACATATATATATACATATATATATTTATATATATATATACAGTGTCTATGTATATATACATATATACATACACATATATATTTATATACATACATATATAATATTTTTATCATACCTTCGAATGCAAATATATTCCTCATATATTTATTAACATTCATTAAAAACAATAATTCTTTTAACACATTAAAATGCAAATACATTCCTCATATATTTATTAACATTCATTCAAAACAATAATTCTTTTAACACATCTTCGAATGCAACCATTAACCTGAACTCGAATGAGCCACTCCCTTAAAAATATGCACATAAATTCCTTACCTTTATGGAAATTCATTCGAAACAATTTTCTGAACCCTTTGCCATTCATCAAAAACAATATTTCTCAACCCTCTTAACTTGGACTCGAAGTTGGTGGCGGGGGTCACGCCCCCCCTAAAAATACATTGCATTCTAAGAAGAGAGACGCAAGAGAAGAACAGTGCTTTAGCAATTCGTGGATTCAGAACAGTTGAGGAACTCACAATTAACCTGGGCAGGCGAACGCACCTAAAATAGCAACTAGATTGCCTTTCATGTGCTTGATTACAGGTTTTGTGACTATGCTTGACTGTGCTTGCTTGCGCCTGCAGTTTTTTTTTTTTTTTTATTCCCCGGAGGAGTTTGTTGCAGTTCGTTGCAGGTTCTGGGAAAAGGTTTCCCTGTCTGAGGAAAAAGGTTGGTTGGGTAGGAGCTGGTGTATAAGTGATGGCAGATGTGTACGTGTATGTATATATATATATACATATACATATATATATATTTATATATATATATATATATATGTATGTATATAATCTCAGTAATAATTACTAACAAAAAATAACAAGTACAAAATGCGCAGAAGTTTCTTCGGCGCAATCGAGTCTTCTGTACAGCCGCTGCAGCGTATAGTAATCAAGGCCACCGAAAATAGATCTGTCTTTCGGTGGTCTCGGTATAATGCTGTGTGAGCCGCGGTCCATGAAACTTTAACCACGGCCCGGTGGTGGCCTAGCCTATATCGTTGCCAGTAGCACGATTATGGCTAACTTTAACCTTGAATAAGATAAAAACTAATGAGGCTAGAGGGCTGCAATTTGGTATGTTTGATGATTGGAGGGTGGATGATCAACATGCCAATTTGCAGCCCTCTAGCCCCAGTAGTTTTTAAGATCTGGGGGCGGACAGAAAAAGTGCAGACAGAAAAAGTGCGGACAGAAAAAAGTGCGGACAGAAAAACGGCGGAGAGAAAAAAGTGCGGACAGAAAAAAATGCGGACAGAAAAAGTGCGGACAGAAAAAGTACAGACAGAAAAAAGTGCGGACAGAAAAAAGTGCGGATAGAAAAAGTGCGGACAGAAAAAGTGCAGACAGAAAAAAGTGCGGACAGAAAAAAGTGCGGACAGAAAAAGTGCGGACAGAATAAAGTGCGGACAGAAAAAGTGCAGACAGAAAAAAGTGCAGACAGAAAAAAGTGCAGACAGAATAAAGCGCAGACGGACAGACAAAGCCTTCTCAATAGTTTTTTCTTTTACAGAAAACTAAAAAAACTAACTTTCTCTCAACCTTTTACCCCTGAATAACCTTTTCCCAACTTTGAATTCTTTCCATAAGAGCTTTCATCCCGTCAGCTTCAAAATATATAAGAAGCGTTTCTGATAGAATTTTGTTTCATACTGTATTACAAATTTCTCTGCTCATCGAATGTTGGAAATGTTGACAAAAATGTTGAATGGGACAATTATTATTATTATTATTATTATTATTATTATTATTATTATTATTATTATTATTATTATTATTATTATTATTATCTCTGAATCCACAAAATATATTGGGCAGTAAATTTAATTTTAAAACCTTTTGTTGACTGTAAAAATAAATTATAATTATTATTATTATTATTATTATTATTATTATTATTATTATTATTATAGCACAATAAGCAATTAAACAAATGCTAAAATCACAAATGATTCTACCTTTCGTTGCCTGCAAAAGTATTATTATTATTATTATTATTATTATTATTATTATTATTATTATTATTATTATTATTATTATTATTATTATGACACCTCACTAATGTCTCAAATAACCTTCTCCTGAGGGCAGTTCGACCCAAAAGTCATTAATCACTGTCTTTTGACAAAGTATCCAACATCTTTCACCTGAGAGATTTAAATTACACTATCCATCAATTTCCTTGGGATAAACATTTGTCAGAATGAGAGAGCAGTTGGCAGTTATAAGCCCTGAATGAATGTATGATGTGTTTCATACATGACTGGTATGTCATTATGTTTTATGGGTTGTGAATGAGATGAATGATGTGTTTCATGCGTGATTTATACAGTAAAATGTATAATAAATTTTATGCATAATTGATTTATTATTATGTTTTAAGGATACTAAATCAAATGTGTGATATGTTTCGTACATGACATACATTATTATGTTTTAAGGGTTCTGAATAAGATGTATGATGTCTCTCTCTCTCTCTCTTTCTCTCTCTCTCTCTCTCTCTCTCTCTCTCTCTCTCTCTCCAAACATGTACAATAGCACCACAGTAGAATGTGTAACTTCCATTACACAAAACATTCACCTAACTCTTAGTTCAAGGCAAATATCTTTTACCATGTGATAGATTTACTGCATATAAAGAAGTTACCCATACTTACCAATAAAATGTAAGAGATAAACAAAATAAAATGTAAAAATAAGATGATAGACCATCCACACCTCTGCACACCACGATTTCCAATCGTCCCAGAGCTAAAGTTATGAGTCAGCCATGGACACAGTTCTCATTGTTATGCATTGGAAGTTATCTTAAGAGAAAGGATATGTTCTCCCTCCCTCTGTATCCCCATGGGGAAGGGCAATAGGAACCTCAATTTCAACCTGGTTCCACGCTGGTTCCGTTGGCAGGTCATGAAACTAGAGTTGATAAAGGCTGGAGTTATGGAGAGTTGGTCTGAGGGATAAACGACTGCCCCTGCATAACGCCGCTGCGTCGTTTTCTGTCGCCGTTTTCCATGAGGCCGGGTGCGTCAGGCTTGCCTTTGTTTTCTGCAGATTTGGGGCTTAAAATATTTGCGTAGTGGTGCAGGATGTGTTGGTGTGTGTGTTTGAGTGTGTAAAGTCACAACATATAAACGAGGATCACATATATCTTGAAATCGTATTGACAAGATATAAACAGAATTAAAAAATTAGTAGGAATAGTGGGCCATAGTGAAGGATATTATGAAAACGAAGAAAATGTTGCACATGGAGAGAGAGAGAGAGAGAGAGAGAGAGAGAGAGAGAGAGAGAGAGAGAGAGAGGAGAAATGAGTCTGCAAATTCTTTTTCATTCAAGCAGTATCAATTGCATATTGAGAGAGAGAGACACTAACAGAGATATGTCTTCAAATTCACCAGTATCAGTTGCATATCGAGAGAGAGAGAGAGAGAAATATGCAAATTCTTTTCATGCAACCAGTATTAAGTGCATTTCAAGAGAGAGAGAGAGATACTAACAGATATATGAGTCTGCAAATTCACCAGTATCAATTGCATATTGAGAGAGAGAGAGAGAGAGAGAAGTCTGCAAATTCTTTTCATGCAACCAGTATTAGATGCATGTCAAGAGAGAGAGAGAGAGAGAGAGAGAGAGACAGAGAGACAGAGACAGAGACATCATCCTCTCAGATGACATTTGGACCAAATACCACAGTAAAAAAATTAATCATATTAATACCTCAACAATCACACACAATCACTCGAATTCTTCGCCTACTTAAAACATGTCGCGACAAACATTCTGTCAGTGAAACGCATTAATGCCCACAAAATATTATCACCATGGCTCTAATTAATTTCTGGGAATCATCACTCAGTGCGAGAGAAACATCACAGGAACCAGGAACGTCCAGTAGGGCTGAAAATGATACAAAAAAGGAGAGAAATGTGTTTTGTATTACCCCCAAAAAAAAAAACCCCGACGTCTAAAATAAAAAAAATTATGTTGTAATCGAAAAAATCATTTGTACCTCGAATTGGCAGGTTTTGATGACAATGTGGTATGCTTTTTCGTGTTTTCTTTTTTTTAGTGAAGAAAAAAACACTTTCCAGGCTTTGGTATTTAATTAATTTTGTCGTGTGAAGGTCCCTTTTTTTATATATGTATCTCGAGTTATGCGAATTGCTGTTTTTAATTTTATCTAGGTATGCAAATGATTAGTAGGTTTGTGTGAGGTCTGGTTCTGAGAATTGTTTGGGTGGCCATGCTTGGGTAGGTTTTGTTTCCGTGAGTTTATGTGTGTATGTATGTATGTATGTATGTATGTAGCATGTATGTATGTATGTGTATCTATATTATATATATATTTAAATATCCATATATATATATATATAAATGTATATATATATATATATATATATATATATATATATATATATATATATATATATATATATATATATATATATATATATATATATATATAGAGAGAGAGAGAGAGAGAGAGAGAGAGAGAGAGAGAGAGAGAGAGAGAGAGAGAGAGAGAGAGAGAGACAGAGAGAGAGAGAGAGAGAGAGAGAGAGAGAGAACAGCAACTCTGACCAAATTAACTAAACTTTAATTCGCGTCCCTGAATATAACTTCGCGTGGATGACTTTCCGTCCCAGAGCGAATTTCTTGTCCGCTTTCACTCTTTCCTTTCCCTTGTTCCAGAGATGAGACTCTGACTTTCTCCCAGGAGAAAGTTTTTGAGGAGAAAGTTATTCCCGGGGGAAATGGAGTTAAGTTGGATTATTCTTAGCTAAAGGCGGAGGTAGTAGGGTCTGACTTTGTGCTAATGTATTGCTTTCAATTTTATTTTTCGAGGAAGTTTTATGTTTTTTTTTATTTTTCTTGGTAATATGAGATAGACAGATAGATGGATAGATAGATAGATAGGTAGGTAGATAGATAGATAGATAGATAGAAAGTTTATTACTGCTTAAAGGAAATTAGATATTTAGTTTATTATATATAATATAAATTATATATATTATATATATATATATATATATATAAATATATATATATATATATATATATATATATATATATATATATATATATATATATATATATATATATATATATATATATATATATATATATATATATACTTATATACATATATATATATATTTATATATATATTATATATATTTATATTTATATATAAATATAAATACATATATATACACATATACATAATTATATTTATATATATTCATATATATAATCAAGATGATATCAAATTAATATAAAAATATACAGAAAAAACAAAAAATATCTCAGCCACCTCTACCAAAAAAAAACTTCAAAACATACCTCATTCAAAGTTTGGAATAAACTATTCAAAATAAATTGTCCAAAAAAAAAACAACTCCCTTTTTGGAATTTAGACAAGATCAGGAGCCCCTTGGCAAAGTTTTTATGTATTTATTTTTTTTTTTTTTTTTGCTCTTTCGAACAGAAGTTTAGAATAGAATTCCCCTGGGGAATTTTTCTAAAAGCATTCTCGTATGTTTTGGGGGGGTGGTTTGGTGTGCGGGGGCGGGGGGGGGCAGATGTATTCCTCTGGTAGAATTCATGCGGAGAAAAACAAAAAGGTATCTACAAAAGGTTGAACAGTGGAATGCAGCCTCTGAGAGAGAGAGAGAGAGAGAGAGAGAGAGAGAGGCTGACAGGGCTATGAGTCTGCAAATTCTTTTTCATTCAACCAGCATCAGTTGAATAAATGAGAGAGAGAGAGAGAGAGAGAGAGAGAGAGAGAGAGAGAGAGAGAGAGAATGCTTATCTTTGGCAAAACAATTTTGCATAATATGATCTCTCTCTTTCTCTCTCCCTCTCTCTCTCTCTCTCTCTCTCTCTCTCTCTCTCTCTCTCTCTCTCTCTCTTTTTTATAACAACCTTAAACAACTAAACAACATAAAGAGAAAGATAAATAAGAGAGAGAGAGAGAGTGAGTGCTTCTCTTTGGCAAAACAATTTTGGATAGTAGAGGGCCTCTCTCTCTCTCTCTCAAACAAGCAAATAATCAAAAAATTATATATATATATATATATATATATATATATACGTCTCACATTCAATACCATTGATAACCAGCTCAAACTCAGTCAGCCATTTGCAAAATACCCTTCTTTCTTTTTTTCTCTCTTGTTCCCAAATGAAAGTTACCTTTTTTTTTCTTTTCTGGGGGACTAGGAGGGGGGGGGCCAATATGGCGCCAAAACCAATTAAACTCGGTGCATAGAAATCTCTCTCTCTCTGAGAGAGAGAGAAAGAGAGAGAGAGAGAGAGAGAGAGAGAGAACCTGCAATTTCCCTAATATGAAACTGTTCAGTCGGATTGACTCCATTAGAGAGGAAATGTTTTTTTTGGGGTGGGGGCGAGGGCGAGGGTGGTTATTATTCTGAGATTTAAAAGCAAGGATTTGTTTACAGATGTGACAGTGTTTTTTTTTGTCAATTTTTTTTTTTTTTTAGGAGGTTAGTGGATTCTTTTTTGTTTCCTATCAGTGAAGGGAAGTGAAAAAAGTTGTGGGTTTTTTTGGTTAATTCGATATGTTTATTGTTATTTGTGTTGAATTTATTGTTTATAATAATTTATATACATATATATACGTGTATGTATAATGTGTGTGTAAGAGAGAGAGAGAGAGAGAGAGAGAGAGAGAGAGAGAGAGAGAGATGTGACCCAATTACTCGACAGCTTTGCTCGCCCAATGATTCTTAATTTATGCAGAAATCTCTCTCTCTCTCTCTCTCTCTCTCTCTCTCTCTCTCTCTCTCTCTCTCTCTCTCAGAACACACCAAAATACCTGCATTTATAACTGCTCTATTTACGCGGCAAAAATAGGCGATTATTATTCTGGGAAGTAAGTCAAAGCATAGTGACAACAAAACGCTTTTGTTTAGTCTTTTATTTTTCTGTTATTTTCTCCTATTGTTTGTCCAACTTGGCTGTTATTAGCTGTAAACAGAGGCCTTATATTCGCCCAGGTATCGTTACAGAATCCCGAAGGAATATTATTGGAACGGCAAATATCATGATGGTGGGTTTTGTATTTTATATAATTTTTCATATAAAAAATAATATAAAATTTATTTTTCTCTGATTGTTGTATTATTTCATCAATTTTCTGAATGATTATTTTTGACGTGATACGAAAAATTTATAGATTTTGTAAAATTATTTTGAAATAATTTATATTGGAATGAAAGATAATAGATTTTTTCAAAATTATCTTTAAAAAATTATTTTTCTCTAATTATTGTGTTATTTCATCAGTTTTCTGAACGATTTTTTTGACGTGATATGAAAAATTTATAGAGTTTGTAAAATTATTTAAAAATAATTCATATTGCAGCGAAAGATATTAGATTTATTTCAAATTATCTTTCAAAAAATTATTTTTCTTATAATTATATTATTGCATCAGTTTTCTGAACGATCATTTTTTACGTGTATGAAAAATTTATAGATTTTGTAAAATTATCTAAAAATAATTTATATTGGAATGAAATATAATTTATTTATTTCAAATTATCGTTCGAGAAATTATTTTTCTCTAATTATATTATTGCATCAGTTTTAAGATCGATCAATTCCCTCTTATTCATTTATTCATTTTCTTCAATTCACGCCCGAGAAAATAAATTCCATCCCAAACAAAAGTAAATAAAAGCTAAGAGTGAAAATCCGTATACCGAACACATTATCCCGGGTGACAGGTTCCTCTCGAACGCAATCCTAAAAAGAATTGTTTAGAGGGAGCGTTCACTCCGAATATAATTGCGATATCTGGGTCAGTTCATTTGCTTTTGTTTTTTGTACTTTTATTGACAAATTTGCTTTTATTTGTGTGAAATTTTGTATATTTTCAGTTAATGCTGGCTTTTATTTATGTGAGATTTAAAAGAAAATTTTCAATTTGAAATATACTTTTCCAAAAGTCAAACTTATTCAAATTTGAATGAGATATTTCGAGATAATTCTACAGTGAAATCGTTCGTAAGATATTCTCTCTCTCTCTCTCTCTCTCTCTCTCTCTCTCTCTCTCTCTCTCTCTAATCTCTAATCTCTCCATCTCTCTCTCTCTCTCTCTAAGGTCATTCATCGTCAATAATTTTTCATCTGAATAATCTTAACTTACAAATCTCTCTCTCTCTCTCTCTCTCTCTCTCTCTCTCTCTCTCTCTCTCTCTCTCTCTTTAACCTTCTCATAAAGTAACCATCGTCAATAATCTTTTCATCTGAATAATCTTAACCACATTACAAATCGATTGAAAATCTCTCTCTCTCTCTCTCTCTCTCTCTCTCTCTCTCTCTCTCTCTCTCTCTCTCTCTCTCTAAGCCCGGACGAGCGCGAGAATGCAGTTCAGCTTGAACCCAGCTGAACACATCTGTGAACATCAATACCCGAAGTTATGGCACCCGCGGGCTGGCACACCCCCAGCAAAGGTGCCGTTTCCATTTGCATTCAAATTGGGCGCCGAATATCCAACTCTATGATATTGTTCTCTGTTCAACATTCGACGCAGTGTGAAGAACAACCGCCAACTATCCTTCCTCAGGAGGGCCGTTGCTTTTGGCCCGGGGAACCCCCAACCCCCCAAAAATTACGGAGCGTATGTTCGTGTATGAGTCATGATTGGTATCTTGTTGGGAGATGTGGGATGCTTAGTTATTATTATTATTATTGTTATTATTATTATTATTATTATTATTATTATTATTATTATTATTATTATTATTCAGATGATTGAATTCTTACGTTCTTTTTATGATATATAATTGGTATTTTGTTTGGAATGTGGGATGCTGTATTATTATTATTATTATTATTATTATTATTATTATTATTATTATTATTATTATTATTATTATTATTATATAGGTAGTAGACCCTCTTTCAAACATGCAGTATTGAATGTTATTACTGCATTAGCTGCATTCAATTCATATAGAGTTTTCTCTATTATTATTATTATTATTATTATTATTATTATTATTATTATTATTATTATTATTATTATTATTATTATTCAGAATATGAAGAACCCTATTCATATAGAAGAAGCCCACAACAGGGGACAATAACTTGAAAGTCAAGCTTCCAAAGAGTGGGCTTGTTCCATATGAACAGGATTCACCTCCTGAATAATAATAATAATAATAATAATAATAATAATAATAATAATAATAATAATAATAATAATAATAATATGAACCACTGGCCTCTGAGACGCCAAACCAACCCATACACCCTCAGCTAAAGAGGATTAATTGATAGGATGTTGCCTGGCATCTCACTGGACAGTAGTTCAACTCCCCAGAGAGGACATGTGCCCTTTCATCTATTTATGGACAAGATTAAATGCCTTTGATGCAATCAAAGATGGCTTAGCAACCGTCCATCATTGTACAAATCAAAATCATTGTAGACATCAAAGGCGTCCATTTGAATGTGACTCCACTTCACCTTTCAATCCAGCAGTGACGTAGCTGGCATTCCATCAGTAGGTGGCCTAGGTGGGGCCAAGATATTTTTTGGGGGTGGCCAAAGAAAATGGCACAAAACTAATGTACCAATTCTGTAATTAGTAAAATATACTGTTCCCGAATGTATATATCTGTGTGAATGAAGGGAAATTATAGTATTAGTGATTAGTAAACCTGTATTTGAAATTATAGAGCTCAATTTTTAATTATTTTTCAACTCCTACTATATGCAAATGTATCAAATGCTGTAAGGATTAAAGCTTAGCTACAAAGGGGGGGCCGGGCTCCCCATGGCACCCCCATAGCAACGCCATTGCCATCCGCAACAATACACAATTCTTATTTGGGACCACTTTCTGGGAAGCACCAATGAAAAAGATGGTAATAGGTTTGAAGTACTTGACTCTTAGGTATGCATACCAATTTAGATGCAAATAAGGGTTTCTGGAAGCCTTAATCAACGTTATTTACGTAGTAGAATCGTCCCCAAACATTATTTTGGTATATGCTTTCGATAAAGAAAAACCTTCGGGGCATATAACAAGCAATTATCCGTCATTATGTTCGAATGGGCTCGCTCGGGCGATCAGCTGATATTAAGTTGATGCATTATGCATTGTTAGACTTGACGAGAGATCCTTTCGTCTGCTTGGCCGTAACGTAATTAAATATAATTAAGAGATTCGTCACATCATTTCATTGCGAGAACAATTGGCAATGGCAATGTATCCGCGTTTCAGTTAATCTTGGGTTGGATTCGACTGAATGTACAAAGTTCAGGTGCATTAAAGTTGAAGTTATGACAGGGTCGTGGGTCGCTTCCTAGATTTCAAAATGTAAATTGACGTGGAAATCCATACTGGCAATTACTGACACAGGCTTAAAATGTCATTTGCCAATCACGGGAAAAACTGAAACAAGGCAACGTGAATTACTGGTTAGGGTTGTTCTTGCGTCATGAATTATTATTATTATTATTATTATTATTATTATTATTATTATTATTATTATTATTATTATTATTATTATTATTATTCCAGAGGACCACAGAAGGATCCTAGGGTAGATAGGATGCAGAAAGTTCGACCCATGCTTGCTCCTATTGTTATTATTATTATTATTATATTATTATTATTATTATTATTATTATTATTATTATTATTATTATTAAGAAGGATCCTAGGGTAGATAGGATGCAGAAATTTCGACCCATGCTTGCTCCTAAAAAAAGGATACTGCTGGCCAAATCCTAGGACAAACAAGATAGTAGGATCAGCAGATCCCTCAGGGAGGCAGGGAGTAGTGTTAGCACCCCAGACCCAAACTCAGAGATTACACAAAGATCCAAAAAATATATATTCACAGACGAGCCGGCAAAGCTAAAAGTATAAATCATCCCGAGGGAGAAATACGAACGTCCGCACTAATCATTTCACTCCGAGGAGGAAGCCGTGGCGACAATTTATAAAGCCCCTTTTCAGCGTGACAGCCGAAACGTCCCCCAAAATGAAGTGAATGAGATTATAGTCTTTTTTTTTTTTTTTCCCCTGAAAGACTCTCTGGACAGAACAAGAGGCCGCCTAATGAAATGAGGAAGTTTGGGGGATATGAGAGAATGAGCGAATTTGGGGATACGCAGTGAGCGAATTTGGGGAAACAAGAACATGAGTGAATCTGGGGAAACATAAACATGAGTGAATTTGGGGAAACAAGAACATGAGCGAATTTGGGGAGACAAGAACATGAGTGAATTTGGGGATATGCAATGAACCAATTTGGGGAAACACGAACATGAGCGAATTTGGGGATACGCAATGAGCCAATTTGGGGAAACAAGAACATGAGCGAATTTGGGGATGTGTAATGAGCGAATTTGGGGATCCCAGAACATGAGCAAATTTGGGGATGGCAATGAGCAAATTTGGGGACACGCAGAACGAAGCCACTTGGGGATACGAGAATGAGGACGTTTGGGGATGCACGGAATGAGGAAGTCTGGGGAGACGACGCCTGCTCTGGGTGTAAATTCTGGATGCAAATGTGGATGCTGCTGCTTCATCCGAGATGAATGGACGCATCCGAAGAGAATTCCTGATGGAAAGAGATGATGATTACTGCGGGCGTAATGAACCACTTGTTTTCGTGTGGTGGCGTGGAGGAAAAAGGAGCAGTCATTCTTGGATTATGAAATATCATGTCGAGTATTCGAGAATTTTATACCTCCATCTTGAAAGAGGGGGGGTTTCTGAGCGTTGTCTGTTGTTATTGCAGTTTATGATTGAATATGACTGAAGGCTTTTTTTTTCTTGCAATAAGATTTAATTCATATGAAACAGTGAATTGTAATTTTGTAATTGCTGTGTTTGTAAGAGGATTAGAAACGGTTGCTGATGCTCAAAGTACAAGTGATGTAAACAGACAGATTTGAATTTCATTATAAACCGACCAGAATTATTATGGCTTTGTCAGAAGCTATCAATAAGTTCTTATTTATAATTTTTCTACAGTATATTTCTTTTGATTCTGTTCTTAGTTTTAGGAAAAGGAAATATATACAGTATATACATATATATATATATATATATATATATATATATATATATATATATATATATATGTATATATATATATATATGTGTGTGTGTGTGTATATATATATATATATATATATATATATATATATATATATATATATATATATATATATATATATATATATATATATATATAGAGAGAGAGAGAGAGAGAGAGAGAGAGAGAGAGAGAGAGAGAGAGAGAGAGTTTGTATTTAATTATAAACGGACCAAAACTTAATACAGAATGTTATCAGGAGACTAATTTTAGGACAAGCAAAAAAAAAAAAATATATATATATATATATAGAGAGAGAGAGAGAGAGAGAGAGAGAGAGAGCCATAATCATCCATCGGAACCAAAAATATAACAGAGAGAGAGAGAGAGAGAGAGAGAGAGAGAGAGAGAGAAAAAAATCTGATACACATCCTCCACATGGCATATCACACCAGAATCATAATTGCTCTCTTCATTTCAGACATAATTACTCATCTTAATTAATCCCTTTCCTTCATTACAGCTCCCTTCCCTCGGCGAGGGAATCAGGGATTAGATTGATGAATAATTTATCGATTATTTATGGATAATTTGCCGGGCATAATTTGTGCTCTCCAAATAATCCGGTGGTCCAGTAATCATATTTTCTGCTTCCCTCTGCATCAGTAATTAACGTGTACTCTGGTTTAATTAGATGCCCTGGCCGGGATGACACACTGGCAGTATTATTTTTAGGGTAGACACGAACCAGTTTCCTCGAACGTAGGTTGGGTTATATATATGTATGTATATATATATATATATATATATATATATATATATATATATATATATATATATATATATATATATATATATATATTTATATATTTTATATTTATATTTATATATATACATATACATATATATACACCTTTATATACATATATACATACCTATAAACCTACGCCCAAAACCACAAAGACAGTTGACATTTGTATACATGCAGATAAACCACAGTCAAAATGAAGACATGGTATACCATTCCTAACTGCTTTCCTCGGCATATCTAAGACATCTTCAGTTTAACATACACTCGTATACATGTATATACGTCCCCTCCCAAAAGAAAACTTTCCATTTCAAAATTCAAAAACACTTTCTCTCTTTTTCTCTTTTTTATATTTATATAATCAACACCAAATTCCACCTCTATCAGTCTCAGTCAACGAAGACGTGATCTGGGAGAAGGTTCCCAGTCTTTTGAAGGGGAGAAATTGCCCTCCTGTGTATGTATATGGTGACCAGAATAGGCCAGCCTTGGGAAATTATGTTAGATAGACGTGCAGGAAATATTTATGAATATTTTTTCCCTATTTTTTCCCCCTAAATATTCTCCATCCCAAATCTTGGAAAGGAAGGCTTGGATCCTGTAATCTACTTTCTGAGGGAGAATTTGGGAGAATCTAGTTGTGACAGGTACAAATATTTTTTGTCGTATTTTTTACTGGTTCCCTAGAAGATGGATGTTGTAGATTTTTGTACATTTTTACTAAAGGAATGTAGTTTAAGTATCTATAATTATGAATGTTTCTGTAAATATTCTCTTATGCTTATAATCTACATTTTGGAAGAATCTGAGACAGGTATATACATATATCTGTGCCTTATTTATTCATCTAAAACATTGGTTCTTAGCCTGTTTCAATGCATGCACCCCTTTCAAATCAGCAGTCAGTTCTCGCAACCCCTGAATTGCTGAAATAAAAATAAGATGATTCTTGTACCATGCAAAATAAAATTTCTCTCAAGAACTTGAATCCCAGATTTTTTATTGCTGAAAAATTCACCATCAGAGACATTATAACCCTGGAATTATATCACCACTAAAAACATATTTATAAATCATATTCTTATCTACATCTCATTTGCATATTCCAGTCAGGTGTTAAATAAAATTTCTCTGAAGAACTTGAATCCCAGATTTTTATTCTTGAACAATTCACCATCAGAGACATTATAACCCTGGAAATATATCACCACTAAAAACATATATTAAAAAATCATATTCTCACCTGCATCTCATTTGCATATTCCAGTCAGGTGTTGCCGGAGGAGCAATGCAGTGGAAGGAATTGCAATCTGAGAATTAAAAAATTTCCGTCGAACTTTCTCGACACTTTTTGGGGGGAATAAATTTAGACCAGTGTTTGGTCAATTTGCATCCTAACTTATTCCTGGGCGAGATGGTGGTTAGGAAACCCTGCCGTGTCGTTTTGCAATTTGCAGTGTTAGTTGGTTGCTGTGAGGATGTGTTGGAAATATATGCAGCGGTAATCAGGTATGTATAGAATTATATATATATATATATACAATGTTATTGGTATATATATAAATATATATATATATATATATATATATATATATATATATATATATATTATAATGTTAGTTGGTTGCTGGAAATATATATATATATAATCATATATATATATATATGAAATTTTTATCACACCGTGATTTATGTACAATCATGAAGTTAAAAATGCTATGTATTATCCAGTTCACTCTACTTTGGGAATATCCCCGATGGGGAATTGTCACCAAAGGGGAACTTTTTTTAAGTGATAAATGGATCGGTACTGCCGGGTCTCGATCCCTCGACATAATAATACCTTCCAACGACTCCATTCGACGGTGCATTTATCACTTAAGAAAAAATTCCCCTTCGGTGATGATAATTCCCCATCAGGGATATTCTTGAAGTAGCGTGAATTAGATATCAAACGACATTTGTAGCTTCATGAATATATATTCATATATATATATATACATATATACATATATATATATATATATATATATATATATATATATATATATATATATATATATATATACACACACACACACACACACACATATATATATATATATATATATATATACACACACACATATATATATATATATATATATATATATATATATATATATATATATATATATATATATATATTTATATACACACATATGCAATGATCAATTTCATTTTGACTTGAAATACAGAAAGTATATTCATCTCCATGAGCCATCACTCGCGTGGCATCATTGGTACTTTACCCAGCGTGACAAAACCCATCTCTAATTACATTCTGGCACTGGGGATTACCTCTAATTACCAGGGTGACAAATTGATGTCCCCCTGAATTGGCGTATGTCAGTATGGGCTGCGGTGTGTGCTTCCTGTGATGTGATTTGAACCAGTGCGGATTTTTGGAGATTTTAAGGGATTTGGTTGGCGAAAGGACTGTGAAAATGATGGTATGTATGTGTGTGATGATTTGAATTATAGATAATTACCATACACACACACACATATACTGTATATATACACCAATAATATTAAGTGACCTTTAGATCAGACCTGACATCTCTCTGTGATAATATCTTCCAGTTTTCATAATCTCTCCAAAAATGGGAGAACGCTTATTGGAAATGTTTCATGTCAAAATGAACCGTTTCCTATAAGCTGACCTGACCTGAGCTCTCTGTTTAGTAAAACACATAATTCCCTTTTCAATAACTTATTCATACGTAAGACCTGACTTTGAATAAAACATATACCACCATTTATGTTCTCTCACATTGGAAAGCTAACTGAATTTCTATTAACTAGTAATTTTCTGGGAATTAGTGATATCTGTTAGTTGGAATGGAATATAGAGTTTAGGCCAAAGGCCAAGCACTGGGACCCACGAGCTCATTCAGCGCTGAAACGGAAACTGACAGTACAAAGGTTTGAAAGGTGTAACAGAAGGAAAACCTCAAAGCAGTTGCACTATGAATCAACTGTTAGGAGAGGGTGGATAGCAAGATGGAAGAAAGAGAATATGAATGGCAGTACAGTAAAATGAATGGAAGGGGTTGCAGCTAGAGGTCTAGGGGACTCCGCAAAGAACTTAAGATCTTGTGGCGCTTCTAATCTACTGTACAAGACACTCTGTTGATTACATTCGAATCATCTTTAGGTAACCTGCAGCGTCTTAGAGCTGAATTTGACCCGAAGGTATAACCGAGAATTACTTTGACTCTTGTACCTGAGGTGATTTTCAATTCATCTTCTCCAAAGGACAGGTTTTTAATCAGTCTGGGTTTGTTGGAATTAAATGTGTTTCAGGGAAAACGTGCCATTTAAAATATTTGAAAATGATTATGTGTTGTCAGGATATTGGTTGAAGTTATTTTGTTGTTGTTGTTGGTTGTATCAAAGAAAGTAGAGGGAATTTTAATATAACAGGTTCAGTAGTTTTTATTATAAAAAAAATTGATGGATATATATATATATATATATATATATATATATATATATATATATATATATATTTATATATATATATATCAGGGTCGGCCGCTCGAGTCAACTTTCTCCATCTATGTCTATTCCTTACATTGTCTTTAATCCGCTGACTCCCCACACTCCTCCTCCTCATCACTGGCATGTTCTTGGCTCTCTTGATTAGTTCCATCTCCTCTCTAATTCTCACTACATGGCCACAGTATCTCAGACGAGATTCCCTAGCCTTCTTGACATTACAAATATATGAATATGTATCTGTATATATATATATATATATATATATATATATATATATATATATATATATATATATATATATATATATATATATATATATACACACACACACAAACACACACACATAAAACAACACGACCACCAACCTCCCAATCAAGCAACAAGACGGAAACATCGAGAAATCGCTGAAATATCCCAAGAAATATCATCTCGCAAAACTCCCAGGCAAGTCTGCATGGCGCCACCGGCCGGAAATTAGTTCTCTCGCAAATTAGAGACACGATGCTTAAAAATTTATTCCACAAAAACTCCCGGGGAAAGTTTTCCCAGGAAATTTGAACTTCGGAGATGTCACTCGTTTCGTGATTTCTGTCTCCCGGCATCTGTCGGCGGAGATATGCAGATGGGATGTATTGGATTGCATGACAGATAGAGATTTCATGGCGAAATATTTGCCGTTGGAATATGGGGCGGTCTCCCCGAGGACCCGCTCGATTGGAACCTGTAAAAGTTCGAGCGAAGTGGAATGCATTGCTGCCCTTAAACAATTCTTCTTGTATTTTAGCAGTTTCATTACATTTTTAGCTGTTTATTTATTGGTTTCTTAATTTATTTTTCCCCTGAGGATTCCTGTAATTGGAAGCTCTAAAAGTTCAAGCGAAGATGCGATGTATTTCTACCCTAAAACAATTCTCATTGTATTTTCATCATTATTTACATTTTTATCTATTTATTTATTATTTTGTCAGTTCATTTTTTTAAATAATTGATCTCCTCTTTCGGTAATTCCCATTACTTTCTATAACTTCTTGCAAATGACCACCATAATATTCTTTGGAAGCTTACAGAATTCCAAGTCAGTGGCCCCTATGGTGGGCTTGTTCCATATGAATAGGGGTACATCTTCTAAATAATAATAATAATAATAATAATAATAATAATAATAATAATAATAATAATAAGAATGGCAACTTTCAAATGAACACCATAATATTCTTTGGAAGCTTAAATTCCAAGTCAGTGGCCCCTATAGTGGGCTTGTCCCATATGAATAGGGGTACATCTTCTAAATAATAATAATAATAATAATAATAATAATAATAATAATAATAATATAGTTCATGGTTAGTTATTACTTTTCTGTCTGCAAGCGATCTGGTATCCTGTCACTGGCAGCATTTTTCTGCACGATATCACGTATGTAATGTGAATATCATTGTATGATATTATTTCACTTATATACAGATGACCAGTTTCAAGTCAAAGAATCATAATGTAGCCTCTAGCTGTGATGTTATATCATATTTTGTGAAGCAATGAGTCTTGACATAAAATAAACGAGTTTCTGAGATATATATATATATATATATATATATATATATATATATATATATATATATATATATATAATATATATATATCTATATATATATATTATTTAGTTTCATATATATAAAATAAGAAATATTATTTAGTTTCAAGCCATTTATATTCTTGAATTTATATATATATATATATATATATATATATATATATATATATATATATATATATATATATATATATATATATATATATATATATATATATATATATATATATATATATATATATATATATATTTACAACCCACCGTTTTATTACAACCACAACAAACCATAGCATAAATCACAATATCCCCAAAAACATAATTATTATTATTATTATTATTATTATTATTATTATTATATCATCATCATCATCATCATTTCCTAATGACCTATTTAACATCTATCTCTGGTTCCCCAAACACAGTCGACTCTCTCAAAGGGAAAAGATAATGAATTTGAATAATGAATAATTCACGATGGAAAAAAACACTAATTCACTTCAGGGAATGCGGATAATGAAGACTCGTTTACACTCATTAATACTCATTTATACTCATTTATACGTCCTTTGTACCTTTGATTAACTCTTCACTTTGTAATGAGATTTCAGAGTCGTTTGATGATAAATAGACACCAGGATTTTCTCACAGTCATCAATTGTGGCTTGGTACATTTGTGCAGGCATTAAGATTGTATGGATATATATATATATATATATATATATATATATATATATATATATATATATATATATATATATATATATATATATATGTGTGTGTGTGTGTGTGTGTGTGTGTGTGTATATATATATATATTCATATATATATACATTATATAGTATATATATATATATATATATATATATATATATATATATATATATATATTTATATTTATATGTATATATTCATATATATACTGTACATATATACATACTTATACCTATTAATGTATACATACTTTTATATATATTGAACTGAACTGAACTTAATTGAATTGAAATTGAACCCTTCATTCCAGATATAAACCATATACATTAGATAAAATTTTTACATGTACATATCTTTACAAAATGCTTTACAGAGAATATTGCATAAATATCCATGCCTTTTATAAAGTATAATTTCACATTTATTAAAAACCCATTGTACACATCATTATATCAATTAAATTAAGTCAATTTTTGTGTGGGAATAAAATATACATTGCATTTTTATTTCATTTCACCAAATTTGTACCAATAACACCATTGTTTAAACAAATAAATAACTTATTTGAAAATGCATAAAATCATTTTTCAAGATTTTATGCCTAAATATTGGCCGTCCTATCTACATACCATTTTATATCACGTCTAATTCCAAAATACGAAGAATAAGTACATTTGTGATCCTGAAATATCACTAGATTTGACACAATCAATTAATCCATCTTATCCATACCCTTAATTAACTTTATAAGACTTCCCAGATACGATTTAATTACAGATGTAACCCTACAAAATCCTATATTAACATTTCTCATCAATATATGCTAATTAAAGTCCCAAACTATTACACAAACCTTCATTTCAAACGACCAACAGCTAGTTTAAACCATTACGTAATTCTCGCCTCCGCAGACCTGGAGTACACCAGGGCGCGCACGTGGAACCCAGCCGGTTTCTTCCGTAAGGGCGAATTTCCCTTGAAAAATAATACAGTCCACAACGAGGCCCCTGGTGCCATCTATCGGTATCCTGGGAACTAATGAGAATTGGGTGTTTGTTTCCTAAGTAAGGGAGGAATGAGAATTGGGTGTTTGTATTTTAAGCACAGGGGTAGAAGGGTGTTAGCTAATTATAAGTTTTGAGATTATTGTACGAGGTATTTTATTTATTCTTTTGGAATGTGCATATTGATTTTTTATTTATATTAATGCATCGTTGTTAAATGACTTGAATCGATTACGGCTTGAATTGATATAAAGTTAACTGAGTACCGTCTTCACCCCTGCTTATAATGGACTAGCCCAACCATACGACAGCTGAATTGAAGCTGAATAAACGGAATTTTCGACCAACCAGGACACAATTTTGGTATGATATACATAATTATGGTTAATAATATCAATGATAATGATAATTACGCTATCTATACAAGGATACCTATAGAGAGAGAGAGAGTCTTACTTATTATAGAATATATTTTCCCAATTTTGAGATATTTACATACTTTCTGATAAAAAGAGAGAGAGAGAGAGAGAGAGAATCTTAAGTATTACAGAATATATTTTCTCAATTTTGAGATATTTCCATATTTTTTGAGAGGAGAGAGAGAGAATCGTACGTATTATAGAACATATTTTCTCAGTTTTGAGGAATTTATATATTTCAGATAGTAGAGAGAGAGAGAGAGAGAATCTCTCGTATTACAGAATACATTTGCTAAATCTTAAGCTAAAATCCATAGATTTGACTAAAGTTTAAACGCCCATGGCTTGAAATATTTTGCTATCCATTTTCCACAGTCAATTAAAAGTTGGGAGACAAAACGACAATAACAATAATTCTGGAAGTGAAATTTATACCACCATCCAATTGGATTGGGGGGAAAAGGCATCCAGATATTGAGCCACATTTGGCATCACAGAGAGACCAATTTTTTAACCCTACCTTCTCTGAGGTGATGATTTATTAGAAACAGATAAATTCTTAAAATTATAGAAGCTTGTGATGTTAGAATCCTCAAAAATACTCAGAATGTCTCAAAGAATGTTATGTATATCTTTCAAAATTAATAAGATACATTCTGTAACACAAAAGATCTCTCTCTCTCTCTCTCTCTCTCTCTCTCTCTCTCTCTCTCTCTCTCTCTCTCTCTCCTTCCACTAGAAAATATATTGAACTGTCAAGATTAAGAAAATGTACCCTGTAATACGAGAGATTCTCTCTCTCTCTCTCTCTCTCTCTCTCTCTCTCTCTCTCTCTCTCTCTCTCTCTCTCTCCTATCAGAACATATGTATATCCATCAAAATTAAGAAAATATATTCTATAATGCATAATATAACAGAGAGAATTCAACAGGATTTATTTTTACTGTTCAATTCTACATTGCTGGAATATTGTATTAGATTGAGTAGTGACGCAAATCAATCTGACCACAATTTGGAATAAACAGTAATAAAATTTGAGCCAATGATATACCTGATGAAAATAATAATTTTAAGAGTTTTGTTGCAATGCAATGAATATGCAGCATATAGCTGTTTCTTTCGCAAAGTTTAAGTAAGCTTCTTTGAACTGATATAACGATGAGAGAAGGGTAGCTGGAGATATATCTGATCATAATATGATTGAAGCCAAAGTTAGGGTAGATGCAAGCTTAGATCTGAGGTGTGAAAATGCAGATATAAGGGTAATTAACACGTGAATTTGATGATGAGAGATTGGGTAAAAATTGATGAAAAATGGGCCAGAGTTGATGACACAGAAGTTGAAGGAGTGTATGAACTTGTAAAAATCTTGATAAAGGTCATAGAGCTATCAGGAAGCATGCATTATCATTGTGAGGGGAAAGAAGGAACAGAAACAGTAAATGGAGTCAAGAAAAAACGGATAATTGCAAGGCACAATGAATAATTCTGTACAGGAATACAGGAGGATATATGACAGTAGAAGATCAAGAGGCAAGTGAGTTAGAAAATAAGACTTTTCACTGAAACAAAAACAGACGAGAATGTGAATAATGAATTCAGGGAGACTGAGAAGGAAATTATCTCAAAGGGGTAATTCAGTCAACAGATAAAATATGAATATTGCAGTAATTATGGCTCTCCCTTTTCTCAAAAGCCACGCGGTACATGCTAAGGGAAAGGGCATGGGGTCATAAGATTGTAAAAATCGAGATTTGTAAAACTGGAAAGAGGGAATTTCGCTTCTCCTGCAATCTTGGCCGGATGATGAAGCCCTGTTGGGCACGATCAACACCTTGAAGTGAGGCTTCAGCGCTGAAATTAATTATTGCTTTGATTAAGAGGCAGAGCAATCGTCCCTTTGGTTATCGAGACGCCAATCAGACCACAGGCTTCTTAGAAATACCTTAGCAGGTGTTGACTGGACAGATAAATTCTGAAAGAGATGAAAACCAACAGAAATTTGACATAATTTGACAGTGGTCAGGTGTCCCAGAAGATTTTTAGCACCTGAAAGGATCTGAATGAGAGGAAATATTATTATCAAGATAATAAACATAATATGGACATGATGAAAGTTTTATTATGCCAAGAAACTTGTAATGCTTGGCTATATATCTGAGGTACCACCAAATCGCCAGAATTGACAGTGAAAGGTATATTTCATATCAACAGATACTGCAATATTGCTAACCATATCTCGTTACAAGATCTGTGCAATAAAATGCAATTGAAATGTCCTGAAGTCTTCAATAACTATTTTTCCCTTTATTCCAAAGGAATAGATGGAACAGAATGATTAAATAATTGCAAAATATCTGGCGTGACAATTATGTGGGTCACTGGTACCAAACGAGGGACGGGGAGAAGGTTTCCTTTCAGACCTTAATTTCCTGAAACCAGGAAATTTAATGTTACCATTTATCCTTCAAATGGGGAGAGAGAGAGAGAGAGAGAGACTCTCTTACGCATTATAGAATATAGTTTGTGTCAGTTTTGAGGAATTTATATATTTTTCAGAGAGAGAGTATCATAGAGAGAGTTTAGAGGATTTTATATCTTTCGAATCATAGAATATATTTTCTCGGTTTTGATACCTCGGGCAGGTAAGGTCATATCCCCTGGGACCAACACAAATATTCCAGTTCAGAACTTTTTTCCAATTCTTTCATGTTTTTTTCCCTTTCGTTTGTTGGTTTAGATTAAAGCAGCCTTATGCCAGCGTTGGGCGTTGCCCTAGGGCGGTACGTAAGTGTTGTAAGGTGTTAAGGGGGAGAGGGGGGCCTGGTGTGGACCTGTAGATTCAGACCAGTCACCCGTGATCCTTTTGTGAAAGGATCAAGTCTAATAAGTCATCCTGTCCAGTCAAAATTCTGCTTTTTAATTTTCTGTAAAAGAAAACTATTATAGAGATGCCTATTTGTCTGTCCGTCCGCACTTTTTCTGTCCGCCCTCAGATCTGAAAGACTACTGAGGCTAGAGGGCTGCAAATTGGCATGTTGATCATCCACCCTCCAATCATCAAACATACCAAATTGCAGCCCTCTAGCCCCGGTAGTTTTTACTTTATTTAAGGTTAAATTTAACCATGATCGTGCGTCTGGCACCACTAAAGGCGCCAAAAACGCAGGCCACCACCAGGCTGTGGCTGAAAGATCCATGGGCCGTGGCTGAGAGTTTCAGACATGAAACGCTGTACAGAAAACTCGACAGTACCGAAGAAACTTCGGCCCATTTTTTACTTGTTTCGTACCAGTATACATCACAAAACCTCAAAAAATATTATTAATCAATATTTTAAATATTTTCAGTCTTTTTTAATGATATAATATTTACCCAAAAATTTAAGGTCCTGTTGACCTGACCTCCGAAATAGGTCAATAACTCCTACCTTGTTTTATATATTCATATGTTTATTTATATATTTATATTAAACATTTTGCATGTTCATTATCACGTATTATCCCATGAATCTTCTGATGGAGTCAGTCAATCGTTTTTTGCTTTAATTTGGGTGGTGGTAGGGGTGTAGCCCCCCAAAAAGCACCCAATATCGATCATGCTTTTGAAATATTACCTTATGGGTTTTCCGATCTATGATTTGTCTGAATTGGTCTCTGATATTGACAAAACCTGTCGTAATTTCTTCATCTCTCTCTCTCTCTCTCTCTCTCTCTGTATGCCCTTGTTATCTGTAATTTGTCTTGTTATCTGTTATTAGTGAAACCTGTCATAATCTCTCTTCTCTCTCTCTCTCTCTTTCCATTTACATTTAACAGAACTAGTTTCATATTATGGATATATGTTAACGTGATAAGTCTCTCTCTCTCTCTCTCTCTCTCTCTCTCTCTCTCTCTCTCTCTCTCTCTCTCTCTCTCTCCTTTTTCACTTGGTGGAAATAGTCTCCTACACTATAACAATATAAAATAATATCCCGTAGGGCAGACACCTGACGAATCTATATACACGAAAATATTAATTTTATTTCCACCATCCTAAAATCATTTACTGAAAGCATATTACCCTGTGTTCTATATAATTCTATCTACAATTGATTCACTCACATTAGAAAGCACATAATTTATATTCCCACATCCTTAAAAATACGACCTACATTCGCACATACAATTTAAGATCATCAGTCAAATTATTCCCTCATAGCTCTGTATATGATATATTGACACTGGTGATTATTTCAGCTGTAATGATATTACAGCATTTGCAAAATACATACGAATTCTTCTTCAGTTTGATATTAAACTCAGTCGTAAGTTACAGAGAATAATCTGTAACCTGTAATCTTGCAAAAAACCCCACCGGCTATTTTTATTTAATGACCCGTTCAGCCTATTAATTTCATAAATTTCATGAAATTATGAAATACCGAGGCTTACCACAGCTTAAATATTAAAAATAAATTAGACACATATTGTAATTTGGGTTCATATTACGTGGCCACGTGGGCCCTAATCAGTTTCTTGTAAGTAAAGGAATTTGCAGGATTTTTGGTTAAGAATAGTACTACTAACGCCATCTATTGGGAACAGCGTACGAATTGGACGATTTTGTTTCATGACGTATGGAAAGAGGGCTGTGATATGTTCAGTTTTGTTGCGTTTTTAATTGTCATTTTGTACATTATCTTATCAATAGTGTATTTTTAGTTAGGTAAATGTTCCATTATATTGGCAAATTTAAAAGAAATTCAAGGTACAGGAAGCACATATAAAATTATCACTTTTGCCAATTTCCTAAACAGCCCTGCCTAACGTGAGCTACCGATTATGTTGTTGCAAATATCGTACTTTTCTCACCAAAGAGAGAATAAATCTATAAATGAATGTATACAAATGAAAATATAATACTTTTGTAAATGATACTGATAGGTGTCTAAATGAATAAGTATTTTATTTTTATCCAAAAATTCAAGAAAAAATTATGATAGGCTAAGTCATGTGGAAAGTGGCGTGATCTACCAGGCAAGGGTCCATTACTACAACATAAAAAGAAATATAACATATTGTTTTGTCTTTATTTTCTCAAATAAAAGCAATTCGTTCAGTGCAATTATAGACTTACTATTGCTTTTATCAACTGTGTAAGTTGTGAAAGTAATAAAACCACATTATTGAAAATAATTATTGATTTACTCGTCTTTTGAATTCGTCAAGGTTGGCCATTCTGAACCTCATGACTTGGGTAGTGTAAACAGTTCTGCCAACACAACAAAAGAGATGTAACGTTTTGTTTTATCTTTGTTTTCCAAAATAACAGCAACTCACGTGGGCATATAATATAAACGAAGTGTCTTTTAACAATTACATAGTTGTAGAATGAAGAAAGCCACACGATTAAAATAATTATCGTTTAGACCCGTCTTTTGAATTCGGCAGGTTGGCAATACTGACGTCGGTGACCAAGGAATGTAAACGATCCTATTCTTTTAGGTTTTAACAGCTAATTATCTATGATTCTTGTAGGTTTTAACAGCTAATTATCTATGGTGATTATATCAAGGGCGATTTGGTGTTGCAATCGAATAAAATCTATGGAAAAATACATGAAATTCAAGTTACTTGCATAGGTTTTAATTTAAAAGAATAATGTTACAAAATAATCACTTCATTGAATGCACATGACTTGAGGAGGTAATTTCTTCAAAATACATTAGCACTGCTTATCCTAATTATGACAAAGTTTACTCAATATATTTGTCAATACATAAAATGGCAAATATTTTATAAGTCATAAACTTATTGCTCGAGACAAATTTATTTGGTGTCCAGTCCTTGAAATGCTTATGAATAAATTAATACATTTTTCATTGGTCAGAGTTCATTGAATTATGAAAAACCATTGATTTGGTTCCAGGTAAGGAAATGTCGACTAGCTGATGAATTAATGATATTAATAAGTGAACTCTCTCTCTCTCTCTCTCTCTCTCTCTCTCTCCTTTGCCCATATGATTTACGAAACTGGAATCTTTCGCTGAGTGGTGAAATCATTTCTCAACAACACTAGAAAACTGAAACTAAATATTTCCAGTCACTCTACAGGAGAATCGTCCCTTCGCCTTTACTACCCCAAGAAGCCCTCTACAGCTCTACAGTGGGCAGAAATAATTCAAACAGAGTTCCCCACCCCGTCTGACACTATATTTCACAAACGGGCGTCCTCTTTTGTCCTCAGTGAATAATAAAACTAGGTTTAGATAGCTTTTAAAATTCTCTCGTACATTCAGTGATATGTTGGTGGCATATTGTATTATACAGTAGCCGTATTGTTTGTCACAGATTTTTTTTATTATTATTTATAGAGTCTATGGATATTTGATGTTTACTTGTATAAGTGTCATTAATGTTTATCTTGCACTTTAGTTGGATGAGAATGTTTGTGAAGAACTTTTCTCTCTCTCTCTCTCTCTCTCTCTCTCTCTCTCTCTCTCTCTCTCTCTCTCTCTCTCTCTGTTTTTCATAATTTCATGAAATTTATGAAATCAATAAGCTGAAGGGGGTCATTGAATAAAAATAACTAGTGGAGGTTTTTGCAAGATTGCAGGTTGCAAAACATTCTCTGTAACTTACGACTGATTTCGATATCAAAAAATGAAGACGAATTCGCCTGTATTTTGCAAATGCTGTAATATATTACAACTGAAATAATCACGAGTACTGTGTCAATATATCATATAAACAGCTGAGGGAATAATTTGACTGATGATCATAAATTGTATGTGTTAATGTATGTCATATTTTTAAGGATGTTGGGATATAATTTATGCTTTCTAAGATAAATCTATCAATTGTAGATAGAATTATATAGAATACAGAGTAACTGTAGATAGAATTATATAGACAAGAGTGCAATATGCTCCCACGAAGTGATTCCAAGTTGGTGGAAATAAAATTGATATTTTCAGGTACATATATTCGTCAGGTATCTGTCCTGAGGGATATTATATTATATTGTATTATATATTATATATTGCAGGAGACTATTTCTACCAAGTGAAAAGAGAGAGAGAGAGAGAGAGAGAGAGACTTATCACATTAACACGTAACCATAGTGTGAAGGTTGTTCAGTTAAATAGAAATGGAGAGAGAGAGAGAGAGAGAGAGAGAGAGAGAGAGAGCTACTGTTCACTTATTAATATCATTAATTCATCAGCTAGTGGATATTTCCTTTCCTGAATCCCAACAATCAATGGTTTTACCCTAATTCAATGAACTCGGAACAATGATGAATGTATTAATTTATTCATAAGCATTCCAAGGACTGGAGACCAAATAAATTTGTCTCATAAACAAGTTTATGATTTATTCATGGTCTCTCTCTCTCTCTCTCTCTCTCTCTCTCTCTCTCTCTCTCTCTCTCTGTATATATATATATATATATATATATATATATATATATATATATATATATATATATATATATATATATATATATAACATCACATACACAATTGTTCTGTGCATTATATATAAAGGACCTCATAAACTGGATGGTATGTATATATATACATATATGTATATATATATATATATATATATATATATATATATATATATATATATATATATATATATATATATATATATATATATATATATATATATATATATATATATATATATATATATATATATATATCTTAAATCATCAGAAAATATTTTAAATCAGAAAATATTTCCACCTTAAGTATGACCAATTGGAACATCATTCAAATAAAATTTCTCAGCCATAAAAAAACACATGTAAGTGAATGATGTTTTCCAGATGTTTCAAAAAAAAGGGAAATGTGTTTTTTTTATGTTTTAAAAAAAACATCAGGAAATGTTTCTGGCATTCAGAAGGAAATTCGGGATTAATTTCTGACCAGAATTGCTGACGAAAATATCAAAACTGGATTCCAGAAATTTTCGGCGAAAGATTTTCACTCATTTCCTTAATTGACATTCAAATCAGCGGCCGCCCCCCATCCGGTCCCCCCAGCACCCCAAAAATTAATTACCTTTTATCAGTTGTGAGTTGTGATGTCCATTAGGCGTGATTTAGATTTTTGTTGGGGGAAATTTGTAAAATATAACATTTGGACTGGAAAGTCGAAATTGCCTAATGGTGGCAAATGAGTTTAAAATCAAAAACTGTTGTTTCTTATTTTTTTTTAAATGGTTAATTCTCTTGCTGTATGTATGTATGTATGTATGTATATATATATATATATA
>NC_089773.1:14516772-14519272 GCF_040412425.1 Macrobrachium rosenbergii
CGTGAAAATAACTGGACTGCCGTGAATATAATTCGAATAATCGTGAATAATCTTGGATAATTTTGATGGACAGTGAGTTATTATTTGGGGCAAGTTTACCAACGATTTCTATTATAATATTTTAAAAAACCTTCTAGTATGCCTTTAGCTGTCGTGAGAATAACTGAACTGCCGTGAATATAATTCAAATAATCGTGAATAATCTTGGATCAATTTAATGGACTGAATAATTTTCATTTAGGGCAAGTTTACCAACAATTTCGTCTATATTTTTTCAAAAGCCATTTAGCTGTCGTGAAAATAACTGAACTGCCGTGAATATAATTCGAATAATCGTGAATAATCTTGGATAATTTTACTTGACAGTGAATTATTATTATTTAGAGCAAATTTACCAACAATTTCATCTATAAACTGAACTGGCACCACACCTGGCAATAAGTTAGGTAAGTGAATTACTATAGAGATTGTTAAGAGTACTCTAAGTGAATTTTAGACCACTTAAATAGGTGAGCCTTCATATATACTTTTCGCTTCCACTTAGAATAAGTTGTACTTATAAATCTGCTCAGTTAAGTTTTAATTGTTGTTAGATTACTTCAATAACTTATAAAAGTCACTATGAATTTGTAGTGTGTATACTTTTTTCCACATAAATTTTTATTATGAATGATGGGGAGAATGTAATATTAAACTGTTGGTCAAGGGATTTCGTGAGTAAATTTTTATGAGAGATTTCACTTGAGAAGAGAGAGAGAGAGAGAGAGAGAGAGAGAGAGAGAGAGAGAGAGAGAGAGAGAGAGAGAGAAAGACTGAATTTAGTATAAAAATCATTCAACTATAACCAACGTACCACAAGTAATTTCAACTAACTATAATAACTATTAACTATAAATCTTAATCCCTTTTTAATGTCATTCGTAATTCAGTAAAAAAATACATGAAAAACGAGCAAATAAATAAGCAAAAATTAAACACAAACACTCCGTCAATTTAGACATGACCCAAAATCACCTTTCAATTCCAGACTTAACTTTATGTGATTCTCACCTTAGATCACAAGAGACCGAACTGAGTCCAAGAGGTCAAACGCAGACCAATATACCCATAGTTGGTCTCTGATGGGATTGACCCATCCGGGCCATTTCCATGCAAATTAGGGGGTTCCCGGAAGCGCCAACTTCCGGGATAGGTGTTCAGACTTGGAAATTCAGTGATTGATGGATTCATGTGATGTTCGGTAATGTGTCCGGTGTAGTTGTATAATTGCTGTATTTTTTAATACAGGGAATTTTCTATTTGTAGTTTTAAGAAGTTTAGTTATGAATGAATGTGAGTTTTAGTAATAAAAAATATAAAGAATTTTGATAATATTATTAATTATGAATTTCAATTATTTTTTAAACATATTTTGATAAGGAACAAATTTTTGACAATTTGTGACAATATGAAGATATTCCTTACAGAATATTTAATAGGTTTAAAATGACTGAATCCCCTCCCCCCCTCTCTCTCTCTCTCTCTCTCTCTCTCTCTCTCTCTCTCTCTCTCTCTCTCATACTTTATTTACGACATAATTATAATCATGGGGAACAAATTTTTGACAATATATAAATATTCCTCAGAATATTTACTGGATTTGAAACTGTCTCTCTCTCTCTCTCTCTCTCTCTCTCTCTCTCTCTCTCTCTCTCTCTCTCTCTCATATTTATTTACGACATAATTATTATCATGGGGAACAAATTTTTGACAATATGTAAATATTCCTTACAGAATATTTACTGGATTTGAAACGACTGACTCTCTCTCTCTCTCTCTCTCTCTCTCTCTCTCTCTCTCTCTCTCTCTCTCATAATTTACTTACAGCAATACCAAAGCAAAGAAAAACGCTTTGATATATACATCGTATTCCATTGTCCCGATAACCTGCCGATCTGGAGCACAAATTCCCTCTTTTTCTTGACAACTGTTTGAAAGCTTTCGAAGCAGCGCTCCGAAACCAATTAAACCCTCTCTCTCTCTCTCTCTCTCTCTCTCTCTCTCTCTCTCTCTCTCTCTCTCTCTCTCTCTGGTTTTGCAGGAAGTAAGTTAGACGTTTCTTCATCCATGCAATTATTTTTGGTTTATTTTTTTTTGCCTCTCTCTCTCTCTCTCTCTCTCTCTCTCTCTCTCTCTCTCTCTCTCTCTCTCTCTTTCCATTCTTTCTGTGTAGAGTCCATCTCTCTCTCTCTGTTTCTCTCTCTCTCTCTCTCTCTCTCTGTTGTCATTTTCCACCACTCTCTCTCTCTCTCTCTCTCTCTCTAGTGCTGTCATTTTCCTCTCTCTCTCTCTCTCTCTCTCTCTCTCTCTCTCTCTCTCTCTCTCTCTCTCATTTCCATTTTCTTCTCTCTCTCTCTCTCTCTCTCTCTGAGAGGATTTTGCAATCTCGCCAACTGCAAACTGTTCAATCGGATTGACTCAATTACCGGGAGAATGGAGAAGTTTATAGATACGAATCTCT
>NC_089773.1:14524272-14549272 GCF_040412425.1 Macrobrachium rosenbergii
TTTATTTAGTTTGTTTATGCAAATAATCACTTGATGCTATTGAAAACTGTTATAATTATATATTTCATTTTAAAACAATTATTATAAGACTGACGTACCCCAACTTTTTTTAATAAGACAGATTTATTCTTAATTCATCTATTTTTCCGGCAAGACTAACTGAATATATTTTACAAATTTGAAAACTCTAGAAATGGTTTTAAAATCAAGACAGAGCTAAAATTACCCAGAATTCTTTAGCTGGTAACCAATCCAACTTCAGGCCATAAGAACAGTCTATAAGCAAACAGATCTGAGCGAGAGAATTGTAAATGTCAGCATAATAATTGCGGGGGAGATGGAGACTTGTCTTCACACGGAATCCCTCCATTCAGTGCTGGGCAAAATTATGAGGCTGCTATCGACTCCAGCCTCATTGTTATGCATTGGGAGGTGCCTTAAGAGAAGGCCCCTTGTTCCCTGTTTCGACTCAGTTCGGCAGAAGACGGGATCTTCGTCAGGAGGGGCGAGTATTCTTGTTTGAACCTCGCCAATAGACACCTCAATTTCACCTCAGGAAGTCTGATTTATGGAGCACTGGATCGAGAGAGACTGACGCGACACCTCGTTTTCTGTGTCCGTTTTCTATGTGACTTGGGCTTTAGGAGGGTGACTCAGGTATTACTTAGGATTTTCAGAGATTGATTTTATTTGGTGGTTTCATTGGGATTTATAGATGAAATCTTAGGTCGTGCTATGGAATATATAGATATATAGGTATAGAGAAATCCTGGTGGCTTCAGGTATGAATTATAGGTATATAATGATATAAATATGTAGAGGAAATTACAATTACAAACTTAATAATCATCATAATTAAAAATGGAACATTTTAAATAAGATATGTATATATACATTATAAATAATTTATATAATATTATATATATATATATATATATATATATATATATATATATATATATATAGAGAGAGAGAGAGAGAGAGAGAGAGAGAGAGAGAGAGAGAGAGAGAGAGAGTGTGTGTGTGTACTCTCAAGCAGAATCTGCCATTACCTGAACACCCAATCCCAGAGAAAATGATAAAAATAAACTCATCACATTTGCATAACACAAATCACCATTGCATTCAAGCATATAATCACACAGATTTATTAATAAAAAAAATTTAAAAATATATATTATTAAAGCATTCCATCAAACATTTCGTAATTACAAGCATTCACGCAAGAGCTGACATCATCATCACGGTTCTAATTAATTCTTGACAATGAGACACACATACACACACAAAGACACAGGCTCAGATTCATTAAATATGAGAAGCACTACTGAAAAAGGGAGCATGGGTTTTTATTTATCTTCCTTCACAAATAATAATTGCAAATGGGACAATGAATTGTGCATGGATACTGGGATTTCATATAAGACCATTTTTTTTTTTTTCAATTTTTTTCTATTTTTTTGAGATATTGATACATTTACAGAATTGCCTTTTGTTGGCATTACGGTTTTCTGATCTATTTCATTCGGTTCGCGGAAATGATAATTGGGTTTTTTCAGGTGATGTTAATGCTATTTTTTTCTATGATTGTCAGACCTCTCTCTCTCTCTCTCTCTTTAGTATCTTCTCTGAAAGTGTTAAGTGATATCAGACTCAGCATCACAGTACACTCTCTCTCTCTCTCTCTCTCTGTATATATATATATATACTGTATATATTAGCTGACCAACCCGGCACTGCCTGGGAAAACTCTGAATGACAGTCTATGCGTAGGGGGAGGGAAGAGGAAAAGGGGAGGAGGAGGAGGAGGGGGGGGAGGGAACTGGGAAGGGAGAGGTGGAGAGGTTTATGTTGACGGTCCTACTGACAGTTCTACTTTTTCGTGCGAACGTTCACCCTTCAAACTGTCATGGGTGAACTGACAAGCATTACTGTGGTGACTGTCCCTTTTATCCAGGTACTGCTCTGATGACTGAAAAAGCATTTACATTGATATATTTCTATGGTCTCAAGTACATGAAATGAGGTATGATAAACCCGCAGTATTTATTTACCACATAAGTTACAAAGGGAATGGGAAGAGGAAGCAGGAACGGGTTTGAAACCTCATGAAAAATTTCTTTAAAATCTTGATTATTAAATTTGCATGTGCAATTTCCTCTACATATTTATATCATTATATACTTACAATTCATACCTGAAGCCACCAGGATCCCTCTATATCCATATATCTATAGATTCAATAGTACAGCCTAAGATTACATCTATACATCAAACAGAATCTCAATGAAACCACCAAATAAAATCAATCTCTGAAAATCCCAAGCAATACCTGAGTCACCCTCCTAAGCCCCAGTCACATAGAAAACGGACACAGAAAACGAGGTGTCGCGTCAGTCTCTCTCGATCCAGTGCTCCATAAATCAGACTTCTGAGGTGAAATTGAGGTGTCTATTGGCGAGGTTCAAACAAGAATACTCGCCCCTCCTGACGAAGATCCCGTCTTCTGCCGAACTGAGTCGAAACAGGGAACAAGGGGCCTTCTCTTAAGGCACCTCCCAATGCATAACAATGAGGCTGGAGTCGATAGAAGCCTCATAATTTTGCCCAGCACTGAATGGAGGGATTTCGAGTGAAGACAAGTCTCCATCTCCCGCGCAATTATTATGCTGACATTTACAATTCTCGCGCTCAGATCTGTTTGTTTACGGACAGTTTTTTATGGCTGAGGTTGGATTGGTTACCAGCTAAAGAATTCTGGGGAATTTTAGCTCTGTCTTGATTTTAAAATAATTTCTAGAGTTTTGAGATTTGTAAAATATATTCAGTCTTGCAGGAAAAGTATAGATGAATTAAAAATAAATCTGTCTTATTAAAAAAGTTGGAGCACGTCAGTCTTATAATAATTATTTTAACATGAAATATATAATTATAACAGTTTTCAATAGCATCAAGTGATTATTTGCATAAACAAGTAAACTAAACAAAAAACAATGCATTCATATAGTCAATATTAATAATATCACTGAGATATTTAATTTTATATTAAATATATCATGAAAAGATAAAAGAAAAAAATATTTTTTACCAAGTGGTGAAATTCCTTTTGTCTCGGAAAGAAACAAACTTTCCTCCTCAATTCCATTATTTTTCCCTCAAAGGTTACATATATTTTCTCTCAAAGACGACAAGGTTGGAAGGAAATTCTCTCTTTACATATTATCCGCAGGAGGAATTCCATTTCTCACCTGATGATATTAAACCTCTTTTTTTTTATCTCGAAAAGTTCCTCCACTTCTTCAAAAACATCTCCCAGTTCATGTGTCCCGAATACAATGTTTACGTTTCTCGTCCGCCAAGAATAACCTGCCCTCAGGTAATCTCCATTCCCACCCCAAGCGACAACTGGCACACAAAAGATTACTGTGCATAAGTCCCCAAGTGGGAGAGAGGCAAAGGTGGACTTAGGTGATGTTACCCTGGGATGAAATGGTTTATAACTCAGGGGAGAAATGCTCCCGGGTGAAGTTATTCTGTAGGGGAACTCAGTTAAGCTGGAATCTTCTTAGTTGGAATTACAATCCGAGGTTCGTCTTGTTCAGGAGGAAATGTAATCTTTTTTTATATGCAGTGAGAATCCTGGGAAAAATGGGTTTAAATCTTGGTGGTCCTTGGGAAGGAGAGAGAGAGAGAGAGAGAGAGAGAGAGAGAGAGAGAGAGAGAGAGAGGAATTATATTAGGTCAGTGGCTTTTTTAATATTCAAACAATCTCGCAAATGTTTTTAACATCAAGTTTATGTGTAATAAAAATTGCTTTTATTTGCATAAATGTTCTGGTGTGACATTCCCTGTTAAGCTAGTCTCTCTCTCTCTCTCTCTCTCTCTCTCTCTCTCTCTCTCTCTCTCTCTCTCTCTCTCTTCTATTCATTCATCTCCATGCTGTCACTTCCATTTTAATTTCAACATAAGGGACCTCTTATAATTCGTTAACAAACAAAAATTTATACAATACAAAACCCTCTCTCTCTCTCTCTCTCTCTCTCTCTCTCTCTCTCTCTCTCTCTCTCTCTCTCTCTCTCTCTCTCCTGAAGGCTTACATCTGTCCAAAGCATAAGAGGCTCTTACAGAAATTCCTCCGGGGAATTCCGAACTTTTATTTTCTTTTCTCTCGTGAGACCAAAAGTTATGTGATGATTCTAACATGACTTTCCCTCGAAGAAGAAGAAAAAAAAAGAGTTTTTATTGTTTCTAGAACTTTTATTTTTGTTTTGTTTTTGTTTGTATTATTATTATTTTTGTACTTTTGTTTGTACAAATAGTACTTTTGTTAGGGTGATTAGGCTCTTGTGAAAGTTGGGTTTGTGTGTATGAGTGTGTGTATGTGTGTATATGTTATATATGTATAATGGATATATATATATAATGTATATATATACATATACACATGTATAATGTGTATATATATATATATATTTAATGTATATATATACATATACACATGTATAATATATATATACATACATACATTCATACATACCTCCTCCATTCATACCTACACTTTTATAAAAAAAAAAATTTCAGCAAAAAATAACATTTTCCCCCCAAAAACGCTAAACAATATTCACCCACTTACGTATCATTTATGAAGCGAAATGTATGTAATGCATCAAACGTATTTCCCAGAAGCCTCTGCTCTCTAGTGCCATCAATTCTCTAGATATTTATGGGGTGGAAGTTGGTGGAAATTAATGAAAATTAGCGGAATGGTTCGTGGAAATTTAAAATTCAAAAAGGCTACATGATTTGATCAAATGAAAATGATTAGAGTTTGTGATACAAAAATGATGAGGTTTTGTAATGGCACAATAATGTGGATTCTGTTACTACTTTAGCAATAGCAATAATAATAATAATAATAATAATAATAATAATAATAATAATAATAATAATAATAATAATAGCTACCTTCATTTTATATTACTGATCTGAAATCATTTAAATATTGACTAATATTTTATAATGGCTTCTTAATATATTTTAAGAGTAAAAACATTTTGCACATATTCATTTATGACAACAATTAAATATTTTTATATTAATTAAACAAAAATACAATTTTATGAATGAATAAAAGATTTTTGATATGTAAATTTTTTATAGAAAAGATATTATGGATTTGAGAATTAAGCAGAATCGAGATAAAGTGATGTATAATATTTTACAATATTTTTCCTTAGAAATATCGTTTCAATTTTCTATCCCATGAACATTTTAACTAAATCAGCTGATTTCTGTAAAACAAAAAATATAAATTAAAAAAATGTACTTTTATGAAAAAATTATAGAATAATAAATTTTGAGAATCAAGCAAACTTGAGATGAAGTGTTTTAGAAATATTTTCCTCACAAATAATCTTTCAATTTCTGTCCTAGAATGTTTTTACTGGAGTAGATGATTTCTGTAATACAAAAAAATATATAGTAAAATAAATTATATTTTATAAAATAATAATAAAATATATTCTGAGAATTAAACAAACTTGAGATGAAGTGTTCTAGAAATATATTTCTCACCAATAACCTTTCAATGTTCCGTCCAAGAAAAAAATATAAATGTAAAATGCAAGAAAAAAAATGTAAAATGCAAAAAAAAAAAAAAAATAAAAATGTAAAAATTCAAAAAAAAAAAATAATGTAAAAATAAAAAAAAAATATAATAAAGAATCCTTTCACATTTTCCTTTACACCCTCAGAAGAGAAAATATTCTTATAAAGGCGAATTTGGAAAATTTCTGGAAAAGGGCCTTTTCAGGCGAGAGGTTCGGTCCCCCAAAAAGAATTCTTCCCCAAAATTTTTATTTTATCTTTTTTTTCCAAAATAGTTTTTTTTTTTTTAGTGAAAAGACTTTCGGTGCTTTTGGGTGAAAGGAAAGTAAATACAGAGACTTTCTTTTGTCTCCGAGGGAAAGGGGAAAGAGAGAAAGAGAAGGCGAATATTTTCTTTTGAAGCCGAGGTGCGTGTCCAAATTATTTAATGGCTGTGACGTTTTAGTTTAATTTAATAATAATAATAATTAATTATTATTATTATTATTATTATTATTATTATTATTATTATTATTATTATCATTATTTCAAGGGTATTTAGGATTCATTTTTCATGTTATGTCGAATAATAATAATAATAATAATAATAATAATAATAATAATAATAATAATAATAATAATAATAATAATAATAATAATAATAATAATAATAATAATAATCTGAGCTAACGTAACCACATTCCTGTTTAGGTTAAAAATAAAGCAAAGTTTTTCAAAAAATAATATAAAATATAATAAAAATAATTTCAGTAATAAAAATTATCAAAATGACAATTGCAACATCCACCTACCCGTAAAGAGATCGGTTATATATACTCGTGTATATATATATATATATATATATATATATATATATATATATATATATATATATATATATATATATATACATATATACATATATACATATTTGTCACTATGAAACCCCCACAAATAGCATACTAATTGTCACTCTCCTATCAATGGCAGAATTCTCCCGAGGCGTTCTATACAGACAGTGACAAATGGTCTTATGTAATTGACGGATGATGACACTATTCCTTAGGCCTACAATGAGGAAGAGGCCACTAATTCTTCCCTGCTTAGGCCTATATATATTCTCCTAACAACCTTATTATTATGGGGATGGAAGATTAATGATCTTCTCTCGTTATATTGCGTAATTTGGGGAGATGAGTTTGGGATTAATATGTTGCTGTTTGCATAATCAGTTGTGAATGTGTGTGTGTATGTATGTATGTATGTATGTATGTATGTATATATATATATGTGTGTGTGTGTGTGTATTATATATATATATATATATATATATATATATATATATATATATATATATATATATATATATATATATATATATATATATATATATATATGTGTGTGTGTGTGTGTGAGGGAGAGAGAGAGTTCATCTTCCTTCATGAGAATATCCACCACTTTTTAATACTCCAAAATATTCAATGTTCCAGATTCAAGTAATTCACTTTACTGAGAGAGAGAGAGGTCAACGAACTTTACCAAAATATTCACCACTTTCTTAATACTCCAAAATATTCTATTTTCCAAATTCAAGTAATTCACTTTACTGAGAGAGAGAGAGAGAGAGAGAGAGAGAGAGAGAGAGAGAGAGAGAGAGAGAGAGAGAATCATCAATCTTTATGGAAATGTTCACCACTTTTTTAATACTCCAAAATATTCAATTTTCCAAATTCAAGTAATTCACTTTACAGAAGAGAGAGAGAGAGAGAGAGAGAGAGAGAGAGAGAGAGAGAGAGAGAGAGAGAGATATGAACGACCTTACCCAAAATATTCACCATTTTTAAAAATTCCCTCAAATATTCAGTTTCCCAAATTCAAGTAATTCACTTCACAGAAGAGAGAGAGAGAGAGAGAGAGAGAGAGAGAGAGAGAGAGAGAGAAGGACCTCAGCCAAAATATTCACCATTTTTTAGAAATTCCCTCAAATATTCAATTTTCCAAATTAGCTTAATTCACTCCACCCCTCAGGAAAAAAGAATTGCCTTTAAAATGCTTTTGCCAAAAAAGACTGAAAATGCTCTCTCAGGCATTTGTTGCGAGGGACAAACGAGCATTGCTTGCATCTATGATAAACAGGATTTGCCAAGCAAACAGACGACACGGGATTGCAAACATTTATTGCTAAGGCAAACATGCAAACATTCAGGTCTCAGGCTAATTATTTCTGAGTAGGTGGAACAAGATTGTTGCAAAGGCTTTTATGTATGTGCGTGTGTGCGTGTGCGTGTGTGTGTACGTATGTATATGTATGAGTATTGAGTGTTTGTTTGTTCATGGTTATGTATACGTGCTTGTATGTTTAAATGCATATGTATGTGTGTGTATTTTTTTTATTTCTATGGGTATATACACAGATTATATGAAAATATCTCTCTCTCTCTCTCTCTCTCTCTCTCTCTCTATATATATATATATATATATATATATATATATATATATATATATATATATATATATATATGTGTGTGTGTGTGTATATTTATGTGTACATACATACATACATACATACATACTTACATACATACCACCACTTTCCCCATGCAATAAACACGTATCAATAACCACACTATTCTGAACACAGGTGTACATACAGTGAGCCTTAAATTCCAGCTAAGAACACCCCCTCCCCCTTCCTTCCCCAAAACCCCCTCACCTGTAATCAGGCTCATGAAAGTTTAATGTGCCATTTGCTATTCTTGGTAACCTCCTCAACTGCCCAGGTCATAATTGTTCCTCGCGAAAGGGTGGCTCCCTAAATCCGCATGAGTTCGTTCCTTACCTGTTCGTAATTAGGATGTAATTAAGAAGGAGTTTTCTGTACAGGTGAGTTTTGATACTAATTGTATATTTGGGATTATTTTTTTATAAGTTTTGCAGTTTATGAAATTTTTTTACAGTATTTTTTCCCAGTAAAACTTTCAAAATCTTTCTCAATTAGGATAAAATAATTTAGGAATTTTATGTTCATGTTATTTTTGAAATTGTTTTATTAAAAAAAGCTTTTTAAAGTATTCATAGATCTGAAAATATTCATCAATTACGGCCAAAAGTATTTAGGAATTTAAAATCATAATTTTAATTTTTTATTAATATTTTTATGAACTTTTGAGGTTATAACATTGATTTTTTTAGTTTTATTAAGGAGAAAAATAGTTTTTAAAAGTATAAGATTTCAAAATATATATTTATTTATGTAAATATATTTTGAATTTAATATTTTCATTTAATTTTTTAAAAGATTTTTTTTAAGTTTAGAAAAGATTCTCTTTTCACATAAATTAATATTTTATAACATAAATCTTTAACCAATGCTGTTTAATAATAATAATAATAATAATAATAATAATAATAATAATAATAATAATAATAATAATAATAGTGAGGTAGAGATATTGTTTAACAATTGTGTATTAATGATAATGATTATGATAAACATATCAACACATTTTATTATTATTATTATTATTATTATTATTATTATTATTATTATTATTATTATTATTATTCATGCTGTCAACACCATTATTATTATTATTATTATTATTATTATTATTATTATTATTATTATTATTTGAAGGGAGTAGACCCTCTTTTAAACAGGTCTTATTAAAAGGATTGTATTATTATTATTATTATTATTATTATTATTATTATTATTATTATTATATTCCTACTGTCAACATTGCACATACCTCCAAACATTTCCTCCCACAAAAAAAATATCGCCCTTAAAATACTCCTAAAAAAATATTTCCTTTCCCTTTTCACCCATTTATGAAAAATATCTTAGTTTAGAAATATATTTTGCCGGATAAATAAATACATTTACTTCGTCCCTCCCCCATCAATTTTAGGGAGATGGACCATCAAGGGTTGCATTTCAATATTCCAAATTTTTATTTGATTTTGAAAAATGGGTGGTGGGGAGAGAGAGAGAGAGAGAGAGAGAGAGAGAGAGAGAGAGAGAGAGAGAGAGAGAGAGAGAGAGAGAAGAAAGCAGAAAGATAAACAGATAAATGTAAGGAAGGGACAGAGAGAATCAGAAAGATAAACAGATAAATAAGAGAGAGAGAGAGAAGCAGAAAGACCAACAGATAAATGTAAGAGAGAGAGAGAGTGAAAGGCAGAAAGATGAACAGTTAAAGGAGAGGAAAGCAGAAAGATTGACAGAGAGAGAGAGAGAGAGAGAGAGAGAGAGAGAGAGAGAGAGAGGGGAAAGCAGGAAGATTCAGTGATAAATATCATAGAGAGAGAGAGAGAGAGAGAGAGAGAGAGTGAATCATATAAAAAAATTGTCAAAATAATATAAAACTAAAAACTTTCTTAACAGCCACCCCATATAACCAGCCCATCTGTCAAAATCATTTGTACCAGTGACAATATTGAGCAAAATCTCCTTAGTTCCTTTCTCATAATGACTGGACGAAACTCCATTACGCCCTGAGGAAGAAGAAGAAGAAGAAGAAGAAGAAGAAGAAGAAGAAGAAGAAGAAGAAGAAGAAGAAGAAGAAGAAGGAGGAGAAAGAAAGGTCTTAGGTCCTAATGCCTAAAGATTCGGTCTCGAACGCCAGGGACTTTAGCTGAAATCCTCAGGGCGTTTATTGTTTTTTCTCTCGAAGTTCGGTATTGTCTTGAGTCTGGTTTTTTTTTTTTTGGTGGTATTTTTTTGTGAAAATGCTTGGAATGATTGTCAATGTTTTATTTTTATTTTTTTTTATGTTTTAAAGGTCTGAGAGCGGACAGAAAAAGTGCGGACAGAAAAAAGTGCGGACGGACAGACAAATAGCTGTCTAATATTTTTTTCCGTTCGCCTGTCTGATACTGAGAAAAAAAAAGCTATCTGGCAACGCTATAGGACAGGCCACCACCGGGCCGTTTCAGGAAAGTATTAGAGATGATAGTTACAAAAATCAATCAAGTATTTTCAAGTTCCCTTTTTACCAAAATAATATTTGACACCCCACAACACCTAACCTTGGTCCACCCTGTACCACCAATAACCTCCCAAAAAAATTTGGCACTCCCACCCCCTAACCATGGCCAACCCTGTACCCCCCATAACCTCCCAAAATAAAAAAAAAATAGTAATTAAAAAATCAAAAACAATTCGAATTTGACAGCACGGCAGGGAGCCATTATTGAATACAAAAACCCAATATTCAATTCTAATTGCCTTTTTTTTGTGAAATGTCCAATTGCGAGTATTTATGTGAGTATTTTGCTCTCACTGGATAAAAGGCTGTTTATTAGTGAGTATTAATGCGAGTTATTCTACTCGCACTGAGTAAAACGACATATATATATATATACTTTTTTTTTTTACTTTTTCATTTCAGGGGCTAAAATGATAAAAAATCTCTCGCATACGAGAGATTGAAATAGGTTTCTGTTCGCTGCATTGAAATTTGTTCAGGGCTGAGGAATTAATTATCATTTCATTCACTAGGGATCAGGCTTCTCTCTCTCTCTCTCTCTCTCTCTCTCTCTCTCTCTCTCTCTCTCTCTCTCTCTCTCTCTCTCAAATCTGCGAAACTATTTTTTGTCTCTTTTGGAATTTTTAAATGCAGGAGAATTGATTATTATTTTATCTAGTCTTGATCAGGACACGCCTCTCTCTCTCTCTCTCTCTCTCTCTCTCTCTCTCTCTCTCTCTCTCTCAAATCTGCAGAGCCATTCTTTCTCTCATTGGAATTCCTTTAATGCAGAGAAATTATTCATCATTTTATTTACTCTGGATCAGGACCCCTCTCTCTCTCTCTCTCTCTCTCTCTCTCTCTCTCTCTCTCTCTCTCTCTCTCTCTCTCTCAAATCTGCATAACTATTGTTTCTCTCCCTGGAATTTTTTTTAATGCAGAGTAGTTATTTATCATTTTATTCACTAGGTATCAGGCATATCTCTCTCTCTCTCTCTCTCTCTCTCTCTCTCTCTCTCTCTCTCTCTCCACAAAACCGTTCTTCCTCTATTCCTCTCTGTTCAAGCAAGAAATGGAAAAGAGGGTAACTTGATATATGAATATTACAACCAACCAATTTTCCCCTCTCTCTCTCTCTCTCTCTCTCTCTCTCTCTCTCTCTCTCTCTCTCTCTCTCTCTCTCTCTCTCTCTTCGCTGGTAACTGTCAGAATAAATTGCATTAGAACAAATTGCTTTTACGCAATTCTGAAAAAATTTTTTCCTTGATAAAGAAATATTAAATGTCAATCATTTTTTGGTTGGTTGCTTTTTGTTTTTATTTGTTTCCCAGGTCCTGTTATCTTTATTTTTGAGAGAGAGAGAGAGAGAGAGAGAGAGAGAGAGAGAGAGAGAGAGAGAGAGTTGATAAAATAATCATCAAATCCGCTGTATTTAAAAATTCCAGAGAGACAAATGATAGTTTTGCAGATTTGAGAGAGAGAGAGAGAGAGAGAGAGAGAGAGAGAGAGAGAGAGAGAGAGAAAGTTTCATAGTAAATTCTTTCTCTCTCTCTCTCTCTCTGATCATATGCACAAAACCCCAAAATGAAATAAAAAATCTCTCTCTCTCTCTCTCTCTCTCTCTCTCTCTCTCTCTCTCTCTCTCTCTCTCTCTCTCTCTCTCTCTCATCATATATACAAAACCCAAAATGTAATTAATAAAAATCTCTCTCTCTCTCTCTCTCTCTCTCTCTCTCTCTCTCTCTCTCTCTCTCTCTCTCTCTCAAATCTGCAAAACTATTGTTTATCTCTTTGGAATTTTTAAATACAGAGGAATTGATGATTATTTAATCTACTCTCTCTCTCTCTCTCTCTCTCTCTCTCTCTCTCTCTCTCTCTCTCTCTCTCTCTCTCTCAGAACCCCAAAATGAAATACAAACTAAATCTGAACAATTCATTTCCCATAGAAACTACACCTTGTATTGAGACTTATCTTCCATTTTATTTCGGACACCCTGTCTTTTAAATAACATTCTGTACGTATGAGAGAAAATGCTTTGACTTACTCCCTTAGGAAGGGGGGGTGGGGTTTCCCCTGTGGGTGGATTCCCCTGGGGAGAAATGTAATGGAATGGGAATGTGATAAGAGCGTCTGTGAATATTTGGGAATATTTGGGAATATTTTATACATGTATATTTCTATGGTAGTTTCATCTGTTATGTAATTGTATGTAATTTCAACTGAAGTATGTATATATATATATATATATAATATATATATATATATATATATATATATATATATATATATACATATATTTTAAATACTCTGAATTTTAAAATATGATGTATTGAATTTTCACATTTTTTATCATGAAAAAATATAGATTTTTTTCCTCAATAAGCAAAGGAATTTAGTTTTAATCTTAGGCCTACGTAAGCCCCAACATTCATAATCATGATGTTATTGTTAGAAAATCAAATATATTTCACAATCCACAAGTGATGTGGGAGTGATAGTGAGTGATAATGGTGCAAAGAGCTAAAGTATAGACTTACCTGTGGGTTTTTAACAGTAATTCAGCCTTTTTCTCAATGAAAAATTAGACTTTGTACCCAGCCTTTGACCTACGTAAGCACCAACATCACAATCACGACAAAATCCTTGTTAGAAAATCAAATATATCTCACAATCCACAAGACACGACGCAAAAAAATCCCCCCCACAATATTCCTCCACTCCTTAAGTATCCGAAAGACACCTACAGCACCGTGTAGTGGCTCGTTCATGCCAACATTCTACGCGAGAAAGGGAAGAACCAGGATTACTCTCGGGCCGAGTTTACGACGTGGCTTCATAAAGTTTGCATGGATTGAGATTGGATTGTCTTCGAGAATGGTGATGGTGGCTGTAAGTATCCACTGCACGGCAGGGGAGAGAGAGAGAGAGAGAGAGAGAGAGAGAGAGAGAGAGAGAGAGAGAATTTAATCTAGTGAAAGTTTTGTCATTTTTTTCATGAATTGAGATTAGCAATTTCCTCCATTGGTGATATTTGCTGAAAGTACACGTGAGACAGAGAGAGAGAGAGTATGTGAGAGAGAGAGAGAGAGAGAGAGAGAGAGTGTGTGAGAGAGAGAGAGAGAGAGAGAGAGAGAGAGAGAGAGAGAGAGAGAGAGAGAGAGAGAGAGAGAGAAACTGTAATCTGGTGAAAGTTTTGTCATTGTTTTTTCAAATTGAGATTAGCAATTTCTCTATATACAATAAGTATATATATGTAATAATTTTAACACATTTCTATATATACAATATATATATATATGTATATATAAATTTATATTTATATATAATATATAATACATATATGTGTATGTGTATGTATGCGTGTGTATTCAACACAATTTCCTTCCACTGACCACAAATAATCCCTCCCCAGAAACTATTCACAGTAATACCCAAGAATAATGATTTTTATCGTACCCACGAAGCGTACCACCAATTACAAGAGATTATCTCCTAATTGCCCACACAAGTAGGTCTAAGTAGATTACACATCCGGCAGTACTCATCAAGTACTCATATACATCATATTACATCATATTTCATAGGCAGAAGTCTTCATTATCATCAGTGAAGAGGTAGATGGATACAATGGAATGAGTTACATTCCAAAAAGTTATTTATTTCAGAAATGCTTTTGCAGAATGTCGAGAGAGCTTCTTACTTGCAAAGCATCATTGCAAAGAATCGAGTGGACGTTTGCGAATAAAAATGGGGTGTAAAATTGAGAGAATGATTGTGTAAAGGCTAAGGGAAAGTGACAAAATTGTTTTGTTAAAACTGAGGGTAAATGACATATGTTTAGCGTATATATATATATAATACATATACATATATATATATATATATATATATATATATATATATATATATATATATATATATATATATATATATATATATATATTTATACACACACACACAGAAAATTACTGAATATATTCTTCATCCCACAATCATCAAAACGTATCCGACTTGACTTTAAATCGACATAATTTTTCCCATCATAAAAAAATATCAATCAACAGATAAATATCATGAACATAAAATTAAAATTTCCAAAATACCCTGACGAGTTCAGCTGGCACGAGCTGGTATGGAAATTTAACAAACAGCCCTTGAAATTAATGCCCCAGAAAATATCCCCAAAAAAAAAAAAAACTTTCAAAAAGAAATTTCAACTTCCGGAATGCAATTTGCTCTGGTGCATTGCATTTTGCATTCGTAACGTCGTGCATTCGTCGAGGAAGGTATGCAAATGAACTGAATTAAATAGGTAGCTTTGATGTTAAATTTCTGTCTTGGCAGGAGAGCCATATTTTTTTCTTTTTTTTTTGAGTGGGTGGAATGGTCTATGATTGCCTCTCGTATTCCAGTTTTTAAATTTAATTTGTGTGTGTGTGTGTGTATGTATGCATGTATGCATTTATATTTAGATATGAATGTGTATATATGTATATATTTATATATTTATATATAATGTATATATATATATATATATATATATATATATATATATATATATATATATATATATATATATATATATATATAGATATAGAGAGAGAGAGAGAGAGAGAGAGAGAGAGAGAGATATATATATATATATAGACATAGAGAGAGAGAGAGAGAGAGAGAGATTTTGCTGAAATAATAATAGTATCACTTTAAAAATACATATTACAATTGAAAATTTTATCACAATCAATTTCAATTTTCACGACAAGAAAGTGAAACATGACTGGATTAAATCATAATAATACCTAATTAAATCAAATTAATATTTTTTCCTGGGAGACTCCACATTATATAAAAAGGGAAAGTACAAGCTTTCTAAAATCGAAAGCATGCTAAAAAAAAAAAGGACATTTTTGCAAAACATCTGATTTTACCTCAAGAATTGAGATTCCTTCTAAAAAGATAGAACAGTTTTAAAAGTCTGATTGATGAAGATACAAAGTTAGAAAGTTTTTTATGATATATATATATATTTTTGCAATATCTGAGACACTTTAAAAAATGTTTTTCATAACATGCCAAAAAACATTTTTCAGTTAGAAAAACCTTTTGAAAAACTGGGAAATAACTCTGGCAGTAGATTGTCAAAAACAGCTACAGTGAAATGTGTAATCATTTTGAGTAACTTTGCTTTTGCAACATTCGTAAAAATATATGACTTTATTCCCCGATTGCCTCTCTCTCTCTCTCTCTCTCTCTCTCTCTCTCTCTCTCTCTCTCTCTCTTTGAAAATCATTGTGAATAATAATTCTTTTTGCAGCAATTGTACAAAAAATATATAAAACTTTCAGAACAGAATGTATCGCATTTTTTCTGACTAATTTTCCCGATTCTCTCTCTCTCTCTCTCTCTCTCTCTCTCCAAGCCCATTACAATAGACATTTGTGAGTTGTGGAAAAATCCTAAATAATCTTACCTTTATTCAGTACCTTCTCTCTCTCTCTCTCTCTCTCTCTCTCTCTCTCTCTCTCTCTCTCTCTCTCTCTCTCTCTCTCTCTCTCTGTAGTTAATCCCATATCCTCCCCACCCCCTAGTATTACCGAGAAAGGCAATCTGTAAGTCCCCAATAGACTGGAATCTGTCCCCCAAATCACGTTTTCTATTGACCAAGACTAATATAAGAAAGCTTTCACGCCAAAGTTATTGGGGGAAGATTGCTAGGGAAAATCCCTACTTGGCTAGGGAGAGGGGGTTGGGAGTAGGGAGGAGCCATTATAAGAATTAAGGAGGGGGGTGGGTTGCGTAGGGGAAGCTATGGACATTATTTAGTTACTGTAGGGAAAAAACGGTTGGGTCTGAAAGTATGTTTTTTTTTTTTCAGAGGTTTTACAGGGATATGAAAGGTGGCTATTTTTTTTCCTTTATCTATAAGGGAAGGCTGAGAGGAATTCTGTGTGGATGTTTCTCTCTCTCTCTCTCTCTCTCTCTCTCTCTCTCTCTCTCTCTCTCTCTCTCTCTCTCTCTTTCAATGCATTCTGCCGAGATAATATTTTGTTCCCTGTCAGTTTTTTTAAGATTTTGACCAAATAATCTCTCTCTCTCTCTCTCTCTCTCTCTCTCTCTCTCTCACACACACACACACACACACACATTCAAGTACAACAATAACTCCCTATAACCCCAGCAAACATACTGTTTTGATAAATTTTGAAAAAATGAAATATATATCATATATTTTGATAAATTTGAATATCATATATCATATATTTTAGAATTACTTTTCAAGACTGAATTTGAGTAAAACTAATAAAGGAAAATGAATTGCATTTCAACAGCTTTGGAGTTTTCCTCCTGTTACACCTTTCAAGCCTTTTACTGTACCTCCTCTCATATTCTCTCTCTTCCGTCTTACTTTCCTCAACCCTCTCCTTCCAGTGCTGAATGACCTCATAGGTCCCAGTGCTTGTCCTTTGGCCGAAATTCTATATTCAGTTGAGTTCTATTCAATAAAATTCCTCTCAGCAAAATGTATTAGAACATAACCTCCCCTGGAATTCCTCAAGCCAATTTAAAAGTAATTCTAGAAAAATATTTGACTTATAATAGATAAAATCAATTATCATTTTCTTCCAAAAATCAATGATCAATTTCTTCCCATAGTCTAATTTCCCAGGTGCCATAAATTGTTACAAAAAAAAAACAATAACTCGACCCAATTTGAAAGTAATTTAGAGAGGAACTTTTTTGGTTCATAGATGAAATAGATTAAGTTTTTTTTATATTTAATTCTAATGGTCTGCGCGCTCGTTATTGATGGCTTAATCGCCTATAGCTAATAGGGACAATTTTAAAAGTCATTTGAAGTGTTTTATGGCTAATGGATGACGTCAGGTTTATTGATATTCTAATTAAGTAGGTGTTAGGCATATTACAAAGAGTTTTAACAAGGAATTCAATAGTTTAAAAGAGGTCGTTTGAAATGACTGGGTAAGATTTGCAGTCAAACTTCGGTCGAATTTTTAGTTTTCTGTTAAAGGAAACTATTGTGCCGGCTTTGTCTGTCCGTTCGCGCTTTTTTCTGTCCGCACTTTTTTCTGTCCGCACTTTTTTCCTATCCGCACTTTTTCTGTCCGCACTTCTCCTGTCCGCACTTTTTCCTATCCGCACTTTTTCTGTCCACCCTCAGATCTTAAAACCTACTGAGGCTAGAGGGCTGTAAATTGGTATGTTGATCATCCACCCTCCAATCATCAAACATACCAAATTGCAGCCCTCTAGCCTCAGTAGTTTTGATTTTATTTAAGGTTAAAGTTAGACGTGATCGTGCTTCTATCAACTATATAGGAAAGGCCACCACCGACCCGTGGTTAAATTTCCATGGGCCGCGGCTCATGCAGCATTACACCGAGACCACCGAAAGATAGATCTATTTTCGGTGGCCTTGATTATACGCCGTAGCGGCTGTACAGAAAACTCGATTGCGCCGTAGAAACTTCGGCGCATTTTTTACTTTTTTTCGTAAACTGTAAAAGAATGGAGAGATATAATGTATGATAATTAGGCACCGTCTATTATGGCCCACCCCAATTTATGATTCTGGAAGTGATAAATTGAAGTGATAAATTGGTTTGTGTGATATACAAGCCAGTCTGATTTGAGTTGCATTTTATGAAAGATTTATCATTATAATTTTTCATGAAATATTTGATTTTATAACCCACCTAGTTTGTCAATTGAGGAGTGATAAATTAGGGCTGGGTGATATAATGATCGATATATCATTATAATTTTTATAATGAAATTATATTTTATTTTTTGGAGACTATATATATATATATATATATATATATATATATATATATATATATATATATATATATATATATATATATATATATATATATATACGATTTAAATCCTGTAACTCTCCTCTCTCCCCACCTACACACGTCTACGAAAATTCCCACGAAAACGGGGATTTATCACACCACAAGTAATCCAGGTAATCCCCAAAAAAGGGATTTATCACACGGCAAGTAAGTAAATCTGGTAATCCCTCTGAAGACAGGATTAATCACCCCCCGGGTGATCCAGTTAATCCCACGAAAATGGGGATTAATCACCCCACACGTAATCCCACGAAAATGGGGATTTATCACACCACAAGTAAATAATCCAGGTAATCCCATTGAAAACGCGATTAATCACCACACAGGTAATACAGGTAATCCCACTGAAAACAGTATTAATCACCCCACAGGTAATCCCACGAAAATGAGGGATTTATTACACCACAGGTAATCCATGTGATCCCACTGAAAACGGGATTAACCACCCAACAGGTAATCCCACGAAAATGGAGATTTACCACACAACAGGTAATCCATGTAATCCCACGAAAAGTGGGATTAATCACCCCAACAAGTAATCCCACAAAAATGGGGATTTTTCACCCACACAAGTAATCCACTTCGTAAATCTCGTTTCCTACACCTTTTGAAAAGTCACCTGATCTTCATCAGCATTTCATCTTATCAAAAAACTCTCTCTCTCTCTCTCTCTCTCTCTCTCTCTCTCTCTCTCTCTCTCTCTCTCTCTCTCTCTCTCTCGTGAAAGATATTAACACAGCCCAGGTCAAATATTTCTGCAATTTCAGACGTCACTTCACCAATGCAATGAATAGGAACATTCTCTCTCTCTCTCTCTCTCTCTCTCTCTCTCTCTCTCTCTCTCTCTCTCGTGTAAAAAGGAAGTGAATAATCTCATTCATTTCATTAGGGATATTCATTCCCCGGCATTCATCTCAAAATCTTGGAAAGACTCTCGAGGTTTCTTTTGGGAAATATGATTAATGGGAATCTTCTTCTTCTTCTTCTTCTTCTTCTTCTTCTTCTTCTTCTTCTTCTTCTTCTTCTTCTTCTTCTTCGTGGCGAGGATAATTTAGGCCCTCTCCTGCTCGTCTTAATTTCTCTCCCTCTAAAAAGACAGAGAGAGAGAGAGAGAGAGAGAGAGAGAGAGAGAGAGAGAGATGGATGTCTTTTCAGATTGTGGAAATTGGAAGAATATTTAAACTATATTTTTATTTAAAATAGTTTTGTGTGTTTTAAATTAGTCTGTTGCAGAGAGAGAGAGAGAGAGAGAGATTTTATAATTTGTGGCATTTTCGAAGCGTTGCCTTGAATTTTCGAAATGTTTGAATTTTATGAAATTATTTTCCATATATATATATATATATATATATATATATATATATATATATATATATATATATATATATATTATATGATTAAAAGTTCTGCTAAATAATTTTAGACCAAAATTCCTTACTTTCAAATAAAATTCTATTCCCCTCCAAAAAATGATAAATGTATAAACAAAAAACAATATATAAAATAGAATTTTCCATTTTGGACAAAATCACTTCCAGTCACCAGCTGAGATAAAATTTTTACGAACAATATTTTTGCGTCTCAATTCCCAACTTGAAGTATCAGATAGTTTTTGAATAAAAAAAAATTATCAAAAAACTTCATTTGAAAAAAATTTTGAATGGAAAAATTGAATTTGAAAAAAATTTTGAATTTAAAAAAATTTTTATTAAAAAAATTCAGTTAAAGAAAATTTGAATTAAAACATTTGAATTTAAAAAATTTCAAGTAAAAATTTTTAATTAAAAATTTTTTTAATGTAAAGAAAAATGTTTAATTTTTAAAAAAATTTTGAATTCTGAAAAAAAATCGAAATTTTTTTTATGAAAACCAACGTAAAAAGCTGACTCATGACAAATAATCATTCTAACGCCTCTTGACACCATAAAAAAAAAGAAATACAAAAAATAAATTTATTTCCATCTGCACCGTACTACAGGGAGAAAGGAATGAAACAACATTTTTTTGTTTGTGGGAAAACAATAATTATTATTCCTGGCGCTGCTTGAATTATTTTCTGCCTCATTTATTCAGAGTTAGAAATGTCCTGTTGGCTTATTTCAGTGTTTTGCTTTTTTGTACGTGGAAATTATCGTTGTTTTTCTGATTATCAGGCTGGAGAAGAATGTGTGTGTGTGTGTGTGTGTGTGTGTATATATATATATATATATATATATATATATATATATATATATATATATATATATATATATATATATATATATATATATATATATATATATATATATATATATATATATATATATATATATATATATATATATATATATATATATATATATATATATATATATATATATATATGTATATATATATATATATATATAAATATATTTATGTATACTGTATATATATTATGAATATAATGTATATGTTTTATATATATAAATATATATATTATATATATATACAGTATAAATATATTTAAATGTATACATATATTATATATACATACATGTGCATGGCACAAAAGAATCACTTTTATATAAACCTTTTTTTTACTGATTGTTTATATCCAATATACTCCAATATCCACTCTCTCTCTCCCAAACCAGTCAAATACACCCCCCCCCCCCCACCTACACCCTTCTACACCCCCAACAAATCCATTTCACCCCCGAAAACTTTGGTCATTAGGACCAGTAAACTACGTTTTACATCGCACCAGCGTGTTTCCAAAAAAAGTTAAAAAAAAAAGTAAAAAATGCGCCGAAGTTTCTCCGGCGCAATCGAGTTTTCTGTACAGCCGCTACAGTGTATATAATCAAGGCCACCGAAAATAGATCTATCTTTCGGTGGTCTCGGTATAATGCTGTATGAGCAGCGGCCCTTGAAACTTTAACCACGGCCCAGTGGTGGCCTATCCTATATCGTTGCCAGATGCTTGATTATGGCTAAGTGTAACTTTAAATAAAATCAGATCTACTGAGGCTAGAGGGCTGCAATTTGATATGTTTGATGACTGGAGGGTGGGTGATCAACATGCCAATTTGCAGCCCTCTAGCCTCAGTAGTTTTTAAGATCTGAGGGCGGACAGGAAAAAGTGCATACAGAAAAGGTGTGGACAGAAAAAAGTGCTGACAGAAAAAAGTGTGGACAGAAAAAAGTGCTGACAGAAAAAGTGTGGACAGAAAAAAGTGCTGACAGAAAAAAGTGCGGACAGAAAAAGTGCGGACACAAAAAGCGCGGACAGAAGAAAGTGCTGACAGGAAAAAGTGCTGACAGAAAAAAGTGCAGACAGAAAAAAATGCGGACGGACAGACAAAGCCGGCACAACAGTTTTCTTTTACAGAAAACTAGAACCAAAAAAGGATAATTTCCTCGATGAGAGATTGGTTTGGTTTTGTGGTGAAAGAGGTTGTACAAAATTGACTTGCAAATGGGAGAGAATTTTGGTTTGGTTCAAATGGAAATACATTTATTTTTTCATGTGTAAGTGAAATATGTATCTTATTTTTGAATAATTTTTCATATATGTTCTTAAGAATAGGTTGAATATGTACTTGGCTTGTAATGAGAGGGATTTTTTGGTTTGGTTTAATTGAAAATAAATAAAACACAAAATACAAATCAAATACAAAAACAAAATAAACAAAAAATTAACACACGATTTGTGCCCAGAACTCCCATTTCCAAAACAATCTTACACACAACGAGACACCTCATCCTTCTTCTTCTTTGCATTCCTTCCTGAAAATCCTGAGGAATAAAGTTTTGCCTTCACAAGCAGAATAAAATACAAAAAAGAAAAAAGATAAACAAAAAATAAACACATGCAATTTGTGTCCAAAGCCCCCAGTTCCATTCAGCACTCTTCTGCCAGCATCCAAGGCACTCTGGGTCCCCAGAGATCTTATTTTCAAGACGCAAAGTCAAGGCAAACTTTGGGGGAAAGCCTCCCTAACAAAGTTTCAAATTCAGTGGACCCAGGGATTGCTGCTGGAGGAGGAGGAGGAGGAGGAGGAGGAGGGAGGCAGTGAGATAGGTAGCTAGGAGGAGGTCAAGACAGGCTTTCCTTTTCCTTTGCTCCAAAAGCTCGCTTGAAGACGTGGCTATTTTCTGGATGCATTATTTCGAAGGGAGGAATTTTTGCGTTGGTCACAAAATTATTTTGACACGGTAGGGATGAAGGAATTTTAAACCACTTGTTTTAAATAATTGAAAAAAATATTTTTAGTGGATTTTTTAAACATGCTAAAGATCTTGTTTAAAAAATTTCTTATGAGAGATGTCTTGAGTAGATTTTAAAACATTTTTTCAAGCAAGGTCCTTATCATTTTTTAATAGTTACCTAATTTTAAAAATTCCACCAGACACTTTTCAGTTAATTTTTGAAATATCTTTATACCTACCCAATTTTTTTCAAAGGCCAAAAGCCACATTTCTCGAGTCATTTTCAAAACGAGGTCTTTAGAATTCCTCCCTTTCAAATAATCCCACGACCAACACACAAAAAAATCCCTCCTCTTTCAAATAATCCCATGACCAACAAAAAAAAAATCCCAGACTTTGAAATAATGCAGTCACAAAATAGCCATCTAACCAAGCAAGCTTTTGGAGCAAAAGAGAAAGCCTCTCTCTCTCTCTCTCTCTCTCTCTCTCTCTCTCTCTCTCTCTCTCTCTCTCTCTCTCTCTCTCTCTCCTTCTTCAGCAGCAATCCCTGGGTCCAATGAATCTGAAACTTCGTTAGAAAGGCTTTTGCCCCAAAAGTTTGTTTTTGACTTTGTGTCTTGAAAATAAGATCTTCAGAAACCCTGAGTGCTTTCGATGCAAGCAGAAGAGTGCTGAATGGAACTGGGAGCTTTGGCACAAATTGCATGTGTTTTTTTTTTCTTATTTTCTATTTTATTCTGCTTGCGAAGGCAAACTTTATTCTTCAGGATTTTCAGGAAGAAATGCAAAGAAGGAAGAGGTGTCTCGTTGTGTGTGAGATTATTTTAGAAATAGCTTTGGCACAAATTGCATGTGTTTTTTATTATTCTGCTTGTGAAGGCAAGGTTAATTCAAAGGGGTTTTCAGGAAGAATGTAAATAAGAGGAAGAGGTGCCTCGTTGTGTGCAAGATTATTCTTTTTTAATCACGCACGTGGGAATTCTTAAATGTGTTAAGCATTATTTAATTTATTTCCTGTTCTTGTAAAGGAAAAGTTTATTCATGAATTTTGTTAAGGAATGATAGAGAAAGGGACCTCGTTGTGTTCCACTCGTATTTAAACCCTAAAACAATTAACATTAGGCATAAATTACATTCATCTATTTATTCTGCTTGCAAAGGAAACTCAGTCTCTGAATTTTGCAAAGGTATACTAGAGGCCTCATTGTGTACAACATTTCGTTTTCCAGTCTTGAGAGAACTTGAAGAAAGTAAATGAACAAAGTCTGAAATAATTTTTTTACATATTTTACACATTTTACAAAAATTCAAGAGTTTTAAATGTCATGGACGAATCAATATGTCTGAAACCGTTCTTCTCCCACTTAGCCCAGGATTTTATGCAAAATCCTATCTCGCTTTCAGGATGTTTTCTTGTTGTGTCCTGGGCAATACCTACGAGACTTAAGAGCACTCTGTGTTGATCCTGTGCCTGATTCTCTCTCTCTCTCTCTCTCTCTCTCTCTCTCTCTCTCTCTCTCTCTCTCTCTCTCTCTCTCTCTCTCTGTTTCTGTCATGCGTTGACACAGATAGTCAATACACCTGTTAACCAGTCATGAACTCGCATAGACTCTCTCTCTCTCTCTCTCTCTCTCTCTCTCTCTCTCTCTCTCTCTCCCCATGACCCTTCACCGTAATACAAACATTCAATATATTTCCCCAACCTGCTGTAGCATACCACCCCAGCATGTAATCCGCTGTAATACTCTCAAGTACAGAGAGAGGCGTATTACTTTAATCCCTTTGAAACACGTAGAATATATTCTCCCAGTAATATTCAATGGTTACTCTACAGCATTCTAGTGTATTCTGTTGAAATATACACCTTTGTATGAATGTAATACACTCTGATGCATATTCCCATTCATGTTATTCAGGAATCTGTTCCATTATTCACATTCATTCTAGTTTTAGAATGTTTGAATGAATTCCATAGTTTGATGTATATACTTGAATAATTCTCTTATGGAAACTGGATTATTATTTGTGGGACGATATGACTTGTAAAAGTGGAAATGAGTTATTCAGTTATTCATTAGATGAATATTCTTACAACTCTCATATGTTTATGACCCTGGGGAAAATAAAAAAAGGAAATGAATGTCATATCATTTCATTTTTATGATATTGTAATTATAGGAGTGGAAATGAATTATTCATTCACTAATTAGATAAATAATCTTACAACTCTCATATGTTTATGACCATAAGATATGTCCTACTGGGAGAAAATTAAAAAAAAAAAGGAAATGAATGTCATATTTCATTTTTAAGATGACATGACTCATAAAAGTGGAAATGAATTATTCAGTTATTCATGAAATGAATATTCTTATATCTCCCAT
>NC_089773.1:14556772-14561772 GCF_040412425.1 Macrobrachium rosenbergii
CTGTAAACAGAAGTTCATCTACTATAGTTGCCATAACTCCCAACAGGTGGCTCTGTCTAGCTGCGTCAAGTGTGACGTCACGCATCCCGCAGGGAAAGTTGCTTTCCTCCAAAGTGTCGTGTTTATGAAAACAGTTTGTTTTCGCCTGTTTTTGTAAGTGTTTGTGTGTTTTTTCTGTTTTTTTTCTGGGATTAAGAACATGGCTGGTGTATTTAAGCATGTAGATGTATTTAAACTATCTAATATTGTATTTTCTGTAGGATTTTGTAGACTGTAGAGATTTTTAAAAATTAAATTAGCCTCCTATATGTTTTCTTGGAAGTGTAAAAAATCAGCGAGTTTAAAAAGCTTTTTATTTTAAAAATTACTTGTTAAGATATAAGTAAGCGACCTAATTTTGTATTACCTGTAGAATTATGTAGAATTTAGCAGGCTGTACAAAAAATGATTTATGTAAAAATATATATTTACGCGGTTATAATATCCGATATTACTTAGGAAATATAAGTAAGTTTAGCACATCAAGTGTTAAGTATTAAGCGGGAAAAGTGTCTACAAAATTCAGGTGTCTGTAGCTGTAGGCCTGTAGCGAGTGTTACTTAGATAATTGCCCATAAGTGTTTAAGTAAAGTACAAAGAATGTTTTTTTTTTAATATTAAATGTTAAATATTACTTTGGGATGCTGTATGCCTTAATATTTAGGTAAAGCCTCTCTCTCTCTCTCTCTCTCTCTCTCTCTCTCTCTCTCTCTCTCTCTCTCTCTCTCTCTCTCTCTCTCTCTCTCGTTATTACTTTTCGGAGCATCTCCCATTAAACTCAAGCAGGAAATTTTTAAAGTGTCCATTATCGTTTACAGCCGGTCTTCCAGACTCCAGCTGTCCGCTATGTTATGTCTGTAGGAAAGAGAGAAAGATACTTTATGACACTGGTCTGTTAGGTACGTGCTTGTGTGTGTGTATGTATGTATGTATATATATATATATATATATATATATATATATATATATATATATATATATATATATATATATATATATATATATATATATATATATATATATATATATATATATATATATATATATATATATATATATATATATATATGATATGGAGTTATTATTATTATTATTATTATTATTATTATTATTATTATTATTATTATTATTATTATTATTATTATTATTATTATTTAGTGTAGTATTATTAAAATTCGTTCCCTTAACTTATATAAATTCTTGAGAAATTAGGTATTTATTATTATTATTATTATTATTATTATTATTATTATTATTATTATTATTATTATTATTATTATTATTATTATTAAAATGCTTTCCCAAAAACTTACACAAAAATAAATTCTGGAGAAATTAGAAGCCTGCCAGATCACCGGCCCTCATTTGGAATTCGAGACTCCCGAAAAAGTTAACTGGCCCAGCCTTCTTGGTCATTCCAAGGAAGGTATTCATTGCTTCCTCTCAAATCATTCCCCTCCCTCCCCCACCCCCATTAATCCCTTCTCCCTCTCCCAATCCCTAATCCCTAATCCCTACTCTTAACAATTAGACATCCGCTCACTGTTTTGCAATCAAGGTTCTCAGGGAAAGAGAAAACTTTCTGTGGAAAAGGGTATTTTCCGGATATATTTAATGCCCAGTCATGGCATGCATTTAGGGTCCTGTGCCCCCCTCCCCCGCCCCCTGAAATTGGGGAAAATAAACTAGAGAGAGAGAGAGAGAGAGAGAGAGAGAGAGAAACTATGGTTTGTTTTAGTCTTGTGAGGTAATTATTATTATTATTATTATTATTATTATTATTATTATTATTATTCCTTGCTATATTATTTTTATTATTGCTAATTATTATTGTTATTGTAATTTCATTATTATTATGTTTTTTATTATTAGCACAAATCTCGATCTATTATTATTATTATTATTATTATTATTATTATTATTATTATTATTATTATTATTATTATTATTATTCTTTGCTATATTTTTATTATTGTTAATTACTATTGTTAATTATTATTATTATTAGCACAAATCTAGAGATATTATCATTATTATTATTATTATTATTATTATTATTATTATTATTATTATTATTATCATCACACCTCAACACGAATCAAATTTCCCCCAGACAGTAAAATCCCTCACAACCTACTTTCCCAGCCGTTACGGAACCATTACCTAATTCTCAATTCCCAGACGAATTAGGCACCCAGCCCTTCGTTTCTTACTTAATGAATTTAATTCCTGCTACTCCCATTCCAATCCTGGAATCGAGGTAATTGCAGGAATAACTGGAATGGCGTTTTGTGGGCGAATACTCACTTACTTATGTTTCATAATCGCCGGAGTACGCAGGTGAATGAGAGGTCGAGTTTCAGGTTAATTGTTTCGCTGTATTGGAGAGAGAGAGAGAGAGAGAGAGAGAGAGAGAGAGAGAGAGAGAGAGAGAGAGAGAGAGGTGGGTGGTTAGGTAATCATCCTTGTTGCTTTGGGTTAAATGGTAAGAGTACTTTTGTATGTATATGTAAATGTGTTTATATGTATATACTTACATATTTAGAGATATATATATACATATATATATATATATATATATATATATATATATATATATATATATATTAATATACATATATTATATATTTATATTATGTGAAATAAAGCCTTCATTTATTATTATTATTATTATTATTATTATTATTATTATTATTATTATTATTATTATTATTATACTGTATAATTATTTAGCTGCTTGCTGCTGGACTGGAGAGAGAGAGAGAGAGAGAGAGAGAGAGAGAGAGTGAGATTTACATTTCTGTATAACGTCAGACTCCCCTGAGTTTATACTTTATGCAAGTGAGAGAGAGAGAGAGAGAGAGAGAGAGAGAGAGAGAGAGAGAGAGAGAGAGAGAGAATGAATACATGTCTAACAGGCAACAATGAACGTGGAACATTAGGATTTGTCCTCAGAGTGACAGGTAAAGGGGTGAATTGAACTATTTAATCATTATGATAGCTATTGTGCAGTGGCTGGACTAGAGAGAGAGAGAGAGAGAGCAATAATACAAGATTACAAGGTTAGTTTCCGTTCGTCAGGGCTAACTGGCGTACTGATCCATTATTGTGATTAAGCTTTGGTCATAAAAGAACACTGAAGCAGAGAGAGAGAGAGAGAGAGAGAGAGAGAGAGAGAGAGAGAGAGAGAGAGAGAGAGAGAGAGAATTATCAACTGTGTAAACAGAATCCAATTCTTATATGTAAATGACTTCCATTAGCGTTTGAAGGTGAATGTATAATACCTTGTTCTAGCCAGAGCTTAAATAAAGGCGGGTATTACCACTGCTCTTCTCCTACCTACCCTTCTATCTGTCTGAATTTCTGAGTCAAACCACATGGGAAAAATAAAAGCAGGTATAATATCCCAAAGTTTAACAGGGAATATTATCCTAGCGAATTTAACAAGATCTATTACGTTAGACTGATGTTAATTTTTACATTTATATTTAATTACAGTTAGGCGAAAGGGCTGGTATGTTTTATATTGAATTTAATAAGATGAATTAGGTTAAATTCATGTTAATTTTATAGTTATATTCTAATTTTAATTAGGTGAAAGATAGACTTGTATGTTATAATAGAGAATTTAACAAGATGAATTAGGTTAAGTTCATGTTAATTTTATTGTTAATATTCTAATTTTAATTAGGTGAAAGATAGACTAGTATGCTATATAGAATTTAACAAAATAAATTAGGTTAAATTCATCTTAATTTTATTGTTAATATTCTAATTTTAATTAGGTGAAAGATAGACTTGTATGTTGTAATAGAGAATTTAACAAGATGAATTATTTTAAATTCATGTTAATTTTATTGGTAATATTCTCATTTTAATTAGGTGAGAGAGACACTTGTATGTTATACAAAATTTAACAAGATCAATTAAGTTCTAATGTTAATTTTATTGTTAAACTCTAGTTACAAAAACAGAACAGGGACACAAACACGCTGTATTTACGATGAAGAAAACACCGGAAAAAGAGAGAAAATAAAGAGAAAAAAGAGATAGAGAGAGAGAGAGAAAGGTTGACAAGGGAATGACAAATGCATTCCAGGAAGAACTCAGGTCTGTCTCTCCCATCTCCTCAGATTCAGGGTAATGGAAAACTGGTCTTGTTATTGACTTCTCTCTCTCTCTCTCTCTCTCTCTCTCTCTCTCTCTCTCTCTCTCTCTCTCTCTCTCTCTCTCTCTAGCATGCAACTGTGTACGATGATGGCATTGGGAACATAGATATTCTCATTTTAGTTTTCGTTTAATTTAATTAACTTTTCTTGAAGGTTTTATTTAGTGATTATGATTTCTCATATTTTTTGAAGGCTCTCTCTCTCTCTCTCTCTCCTCTCTCTCTCTCTCTCTCTCTCTCTCTCTCTCTCTCTCTCTAGCATGCAACTGTGTACGATGATGGCATTGGGAACATAGATATTCTCATTTTAGTTTTCGTTTAATTTGATTAGCTTTTCTTGAAGGTTTTATTTAGTGATTATGATTTCTCATATTTTTTGAAGGCTCTCTCTCTCTCTCTCTCTCTCTCTCTCTCTCTCTCTCTCTCTCTCTCTCTCTCTCATCTATACATACAGTATACATACATACATACATATATATATATATATATATATATATATATATATATATATATATATATATATATATATATATGTGTGTTTTATTTATACAAATATATAAATATACATAATATATATGTATATGTATGTAGGTATATATCTATATATGTGTGTGTATGCATATGTATATGTGTATGTATAAACATAAACAAAAAACAAGTAAAACAGATTGCCTGCCGAACGAAAAATCCTTTCTTAAGCAAAAAAGAAATAAAAAAAAACAAATTCCATTCCTTTATTCCAATCCTGGCAGAAATAAAATAGTATATATATCCCATCCACATTTATCTGTGG
>NC_089773.1:14566772-14586772 GCF_040412425.1 Macrobrachium rosenbergii
ATCCCCAGCATGGCGACAAAATATTACTTATTTCTCGCGGCGTAAAGGTTAAGATATTCTGGGACTCAATCCCCCTATTGTTTATGACCTACAGAAATATTTTACGACCACTTTTCCCAGAAAAGCTTTGACAAGGATTCGGTAAAAACCTACTTTACAAGAGGCTGTTCCAGGGACGAGCGTCTGCAATTGTTTGTAAGCTGCCTACGATAAGCGGAGGAATAAAGAATGATGTACCTGGGAAAAGATAATTAATTATTCCGGAAAAGAGAGAGAGAGAGAGAGAGAATCAAACGTCTCTATGTGTTGATAAGCTGGTGGTAATGAACAAAAGGTGTTGAATGAATGATGAACAGAGAAAAAAATGCTTATTACTTTTTAAAAGACTAATTAATTACTCTGGAAAAGAGAGAGAGAGAGAGAGAGAGAGATAGAGACAGAGAGAGAGAGAATCAAACGTCTCTAAATGTTGATAAGCTGGTGATAATGAACAGAGGTCATTAATGAATGATGAACAGAGAAAAAACACATTACTTTGTAAAAGACTTATTAATTACTCTGGAATCGAGAGAGAGAGAGAGAGAGAGAGAGAGAGAGAGAGAGAGAGAGAGAGAGAGAGAGAGAGAGAGAGAGAGAGAGAGAGAGGCTTAAAAGAGATTACCTCCAGGACAATGAGAGTCTTTTAAGAACACATTTTATAGAGGCTTGTCATAAAAGTATTCAGTTCCCAGAGAATGATAATTCAGTTACAGTGTGGGAATTAAAAATAGATTCCCATGAATCAGAATTAGCAGAATTGTCCCTCTTAGGAATATGATTAATTCCTGTTCACAAAAGACCGCGACAAGGGTAAAAGGCCTCATCCATAATTTTAATTTAATGTGTGTGTAACTTCGTCCGATTCCTTTCAAACGGCTTCAGCACGAGGAACTACATAACATCACGACCAATTCCAAAAACTGGTTACTGATTCCAGGGTCGCTGGAACACCTCGTCAAAGCCAATTCCGAGAGTGTTTCAATTTGAACGCTTGCAAAAAGTCTCCCCCTTTGCAACACAAATGCAACATATCCCCTGATATTCAGTTTGCTGTGTCCATATGCAAAAAACGGTTATGAGTTGCCTGAGTTATGATGTTTTGGGAGAGGCGTAAAAAAACGGTCCATTCGAGAGGTTTATTCAGATCTATTCTGCATCGTGAATAAAATGGGTAGGTTCAGTGATGCTTGATTTATTTTGCTTTTTATGTTTTTGTTGTTTATTTTTTGGGGGGATTAGTTTTTCATTATTGGAAACTGGTGAGGAATAGTTTTACATATTTTCTTTGATTGTTGAAATGAAAAAGGTTGGTAAATTGAAGTGTTGGAACTGATAGATTGTGTAGAAAGTTGTTTTGTGTTTTTGTGTGTGTGTGTGTGTGTATATATATTATATATATGTGGGTGTGTGTGTGTATATGTGTACATATATATATAGTTTGTGTATATGTATATGTAAATCATATATTATATATATACATATATATATATATATATATATATATATATATATATATATATATATATATATATATATATATATATATATATATACATATATATATATATATATATATATATATATATATATATATATATATATATATATAGGTAGAATACAACTCTTTCGAAATGACCCATTAATTCCAGAACTTCAATTTATCATCCTGACTTTTAAAAGCAATGGAAGGTGATACATAAAACTATTTGTCTCCAGTTTCCAATAATGAAAAATTCATTCCCCCCAAAAATGAAAATAAATAAAAGAATGGAATCGCCAATCACGAAAATACCCAATTTGTTCACGATGCAGAATAAATCTAGATAAAACTTTCATATATACCAGTTTTTAAAACCCCCCACCCTCTCCCTCCCAAAAATCATAACTCACGGAAGTCATAACCCCTTTTTTTTTTTATGGCAAAAGCAAACTGAATATTAAGGGATATGTTGCATTTGTGTTGCAAGGGGGGCTTTGCAACGATGAAATTGAAACACTTTCAGATGCATGAAATCATTTTTGTTAGTTTTTTTATGAAAAGACTTTGTTTTTATAATGTTGGGTTATTGGTCAGGTCAGGTCCAGGTCATGTCAAGGTCATGTCAGGTCAACTGTCGAGTTGCAAAAGGGACTTTTTTCAACGATGAAATTGAAACACTTTCAGATGCATGAAATCATTATGTTAGTTTTACACGGAACGACTTAATTTTTGAATGTTGGGGTATTGGTCTGGTCAGGTCAGGTCAGGTCAGATCAGGTCAACTGTCGAATTGCAAAAGGTAATTGCAACGTTGAAATGGAAAGACTTTCAGATATATGAAATCATTTTGCTAGCTTTCCATGGAACGACTTCATTATTTCAGTGTTTGGGTATTGGTCAGGTCAGGTCAGGTCAAGTATCGAGATATTTACATTATTTTATATGATGGATATATTTTAAATCATAATTTTGAATTTATTGTAAATGTATTGCAAGGTTTTTGAAGGGATTAAATTGCATGTGTGTGTGTGTGTGCATTTTTTTACTTCTACTAAATCTTACTAATATTTTTATTTTCAGTGAAATAAAAACAAATATTTGAACAAGATTCTGACACTGAGAATCGTATGTATATATATATATATATATATATATATATATATATATATATATATATATATATATATATATATATATATATATATATGTATGTATGTATGTATGTATGTATGTATGTAATTTATATATTTTTAGTTTTCTGTAAGAGAAAAATATTGAGATGGCTATTTGTCTGTCCGTCCGCACTTTTTCTGTCCGCACTTTATCTGTCCACCCTCAGATCTCAAAACCTACCCAGGCTAGAGGGCTGCAAATTGGTACGCTGATCATCCACCCTCCAATCATCAACCATACCAAATTGCAGCCCTTTAGCCTCAGTAGTTTATATTTTATTCAAGGTTAAAGTTAGCCATGACCGTGCGTCAGGCAACACTATAGGTGCCAACAACACATGGCCCGCGTCTGAGAGTTTCATACAGCATTTTTCACTAGTTTAAAAGCGCCATGTGTTCGAATCCGCCGTGCTGTATTTCATCATGCTAAGCCATTGCAAAGTAATCGGATGATCTCTCACAAAAAAAAAACCGTTTTTAGGAACGATTGCAAGGGCTAATCGAAGAGGGAGTTTGCAATTTCTATTTTCTGCAAAGTCGAGATTGACAGTTGATGGGTGGATTGGTCACGGGGAAGAATCGTGATTGGTGATTTTTTTTTTTAATTTTTAGTATTTTTTAAAATGTTTTTATTAATGATTTTTCTTTTATTGGTGAGTTTAAGTGTTTTGGTTTGATGAGTAGAGGAGGATTTAGATATCTATATTGTTTAATGCTGATAATCATTTTTGAGTTGTATTTTATATATACATACATATGTATATACGTATATGTATATATATTTGTGTATATATATTTGTATATATTTATGTATTTTGTACATGTATATATATGTATAATGTATAAATATATATATATATATATATATATATATATATATATATATATATATATATATATATATACATATATTTATGTATATATGTATACACATACATATATATACATAAATATATGTACAGTGCTTGCTTTCGTTCTCTGCAAGTAACTTATGCCTGCAAGCACAAGTATATCAGAAAAAGCATACAGAACGGTTTTATTTTTAAAAAAATGCACAGGCAAAACCAAATAAAAATCACTGATATCAATAATAAACATTATTGAAATTGCGAAAAATCAATTAACAATTATATAGACACAAAATTATATAGACACTGACAAAAGCTTGTTTTTACCAGAGCATTCATACGTGGGCGTGTTTTTTTTTTTTTTTTTTTGTAAATTCCAGGATGTTATTTGTCACGCTGACATTTCTGATGACACAAAAAAACACGGAATTCTCGCTTTCATGTAATTGACAGAAAATAAATTAAAAAGAATGGGAAGGAAAGTTATGTGTTTCAAATGGCTAACAACCTGTTTTTGTTTAGCAATTTTTACCTGAATTTCTGGTATATCTGTTTTATATGCTGTTTCCTCGTGGGTATGTGTTTATCACCTTTTCCTGTAATCTCTCTCTCTCTCTCTCTCACAAATCCTGGTCAGGAATACAAGAAGAATGAACTGTCAACAAAACCTCTTTAAATTCTTCTGCTAGTTAAAAGACAAAATTGCCTCTCTCTCTCTCTCTCTCTCTCTCTCTCTCTTCTCTCTCTCTCTCTCTCTCTCTCTCTCTCTGCTAAAAAACGAAGACGGTGCAGAGAGAGAGAGAGAGAGAGAAGAACATCTATCCCCGCAAATCTTGTACAAGGAATTTCAAGAAGAAACGTAAATAAAACTGCTTTAAAATCTTCGGAGACAAAATGACTCCCCCCCCCCTCTCTCTCTCTCTCTCTCTCTCTCTCTCTCTCTCTCTCTCTCTCTCCAAAAATGAAGACGGTGCAGAAAGAGAGAGAGACAATGGACCTCTTGTCAAGGGCCAGTTACTCTTTTGTAGTCGAGTCCTTTCATAGAGAGATGTTCTTCCCCCAGTTTTCAAGTTCTACCTTTCCTGCTGAGAGACGTCCGCCCACTTTCCACCTGAAGGTGCATGACGTATGTTGCGTTTTGCTGTTTTGGGGTCGTCTTTGTACGTTTTGTTAAGTGCGTTTTGTAAGATGGGGAAAACTGAGTGGGTTTGACATTGAGGCTGTTGGTTTGAAAGGTGTGGTTGTAAGGGGCTAACGTATATCTTGTTTATATGTATATGTATATATATATATATATATATATATATATATATATATATATATATATATATATATATATATATATATATAAAAAGAGAGAGAGAGAGAGAGAGAGATAGAGACAGAGAGAAAGAGAGAGAGCAGTTTCATCTTCATGTCCAAAGCCGAACCACAAAACTAACAGGAAAAACAAAAATTATCAAGAAGAAACAACCAGAAATGACTGTCAGAACAGCCCTCGCTGACAGCTGACGAAATTCATCTCCAATTTAGAAAGTCACCTGTCATTAATTGGATACCTGCCCTTGAGGCAGACACAGACAGACACCCCCCTCCTCCTCCCCCAAAACCCCTCCCCTGACTACATGTCATGAATTTCTAATGAGTTTCTGATCCATTAGCATTCGAGAAACATTGTTTACATTTCTGGGACCTAATTGGTTATTGGTAGATATCAAGTGTCACTTCATAGGGAGCAAGTATCGTTTTGTTTACATTGTCCAGCTGATTATTTTAATGGGGAGCAAGTATGTATGCCTGATATTAGGGCGTTTTAACAATGATTCACTGATTTTGTTTTTAAATTTATGACGGATCAAATGCCACTTCGTAGGGAGCAAGTATCGTTTTGTTTACACTGTACAGCTGATTTTTTAATGAGGAGCAAGTATGTATGCCTGATATTAGGACGTTTTAACAATGATTTTTATATTTTGTTTTATATTTATGAACGGATCAAATGTCACTTCGTAGGGAGCAAGTATCGTTTTGTTTACAATGTCCAGCTGATTTTTTAATGGGGAGCAAGTATGCATAATTGATATCAGGACATTTTATCAGTGATTAATCTGATAATTTGTTTTTATGTTTATGTATTTTTATTAGAATTATCTGTCATAATCATACGGGTATAACTAAATGTTTTTTTGGGGAGATGATTATCATATTTCGAGATGGAGTTACATATTAATTTTATTGAAGGAATAGGACTGATTTCCCTTAGTCTGCACTAACTGGGATTCAATTTTTAGAACACAATGGGATATCCTTAATTGAAATATATATATATATATATATATATATATATATATATATATATATATATATATATATATATATATATATATATATATATATATTATATACACACACACATACTTACATTAACATATAAACATTTGGAAACCTAGTTTAGCGAAATGGCACACAATCACAACAGATAAATGTTATAACAACCCCAGTTATCTCTCAGATCGAGAATAATCTCCTGATAAAAAAAAATTAAGCATTGATTCAACCAATTTATTTCCTTGTCAGGTCGACTGTCTTACATTTTACGTATTTCAAAAATAATTGGAGTTTCTGTTCATCTGCCGAGCAAATACTCAGATAAAACGAACATCGAGAGATTTCTAAATTGAAATCAGAAAGGCATAATGAGGTTCCATTAGTTTCCAGATAAAATATGAGAATGGGATTGCTTATAATATCAGTCTTTTTCCGGGGCGTTTGTTTATCAAATATGCCTGATAAAATGTGATTAGCATTTTATTTAGTCAAAGAAAATAATCTTGCTTTTGCTACAGTTTGTTATTGTAATTATACAAATATTCCTGATGAAATTTTGTTTTCATTTTTATTTAGTAAAAATAAATAATCTTGCTATTGTAATTGTACAAATATTCGTGATAAAATATAATTTATATTTTTATTAATTAAAAGAAAATAATCTCGCTATTGCCACAGTTTGTTAATATAATTATTGAAAATGATCTCTCCTTTTTGCCATAATTTCGAGACATTATGAAAAAGAACTTTGTCCTCAATATTTTTAGTTGATATAAATAAAATTAATTAATATACTTAAGTAAACTCCACTGGCTTTATAAAAGATTAAATTTTGTACAAAAATAAAACATTATTTTTAAACCTCTGCAAATTTTTTGACGTTAATGTAATCATTATTTTTTATTCCAATGTGGAGACACACTTGTATAAATATTTTTGGCAAATTGTTAAAAAAAAATCCTCAGTTTATCATCATGGCTCATAAGTTCCAACATCCTTAAACTGGCGAAGGATTTCTTTTTAGGATCACTGAAAGTGAGAAGACACAGTTAGGATGTCAGTACGACCAAAACAGAATCCTGATTCCCACAGATTCCCGTGACTCTTAACCCAAAGCTTAGAATCGGAACAAAGGAATGCTAAATGCCCCCAAAAAACAAGCCTTCCTCCCTCAATTTCAACTAGAGGCAGAGAGAGAGAGAGAGAGAAGAGAGAGAGAGAGAGAGAGAGAGAGAGAGAGAGAGAGAGAGAGAGAGAGAGAGAGAGAGATAAACCACTCACTTCTCTTCTCTAGGCAATTAACCCCAGATCGTTGGACTGACCTGATCCGCCCTGATCTTTGAAGTTTCTCGTACGGTGTCTGCGACTTGGCGACTTGCAATTGAATTGCGAAGGTTTTTTTTGGGGGGCAGAGGGAGAGGGGTGGGGGCAGGAATTCTGATTGCTTGCCTGCAGTTGCCTGGAAATGAGCATTTCTTGCAATTGGCTTCGTTTAGACAGAGTTCTGGGATTAGAACGCAAAGGAAACTGGATCAGTACTGGGTTAAGTGAGGAATTTGATTTTCAAAATTGTTTCATTTCTGCAGATTATTGTTTTCTAGTTTTGTTTATGTTTTTTTTTTTTTGGTAATTTCTTGAAATTTTTGTATTTAGAAATATTTTTCCTTACTTTGTTGTCAGTGGAAGAAAATGTGTTTAAAAGAATTTGTGTGTTTGTCAGTGTCTTAGATTATTCCTAGGCTGGCATAGCTCTGAAACATTATGCATATATATATATATATATATATATATATATATATATATATATATATATATATATATATATATATATATATATATATATATATATATATATATATATATATATGTATACATATTTATATACATATACATATATATACACATATATATGCTGGTCCAGTAACAAACAAACTAATAATTTAGAATACATATCCTTCCATTATTAACAAAATGAAGCAAAAAAAAATTTTTGAAAATAATAAAAAAATTATAAAAAGCCTAAACACTAAAAAAATAAGAACTAGCACCTAATAATCAGACTGATTACGACTTAAAAAAAAATATTTTAAAATGAAAATCCCTTCCTCAATCAAGTACTATCCCAATCTCCTTAGAATTCCAATCGGTGCATAAAACTGTTCATTTCTCAGCATCTGCAAGCGAGCAAGCGATCGGGACTCCATCTCCGCCATTCCCCCCTCCCCCCTTTAAAATCCCCCCCTCAACCCCCGCCCCAAATCCTTCCCAATTCGCTCACAAGTCGCCGACAACGTTTAGGGAACTTCAAAAGATCAGGAGTTAATCGTTCTGTGAAGAGGAGTTGCTATTGGTTTATCGAAGTCTCTCTCTCTCTCTCTCTCTCTCTCTCTCTCTCTCTCTCTCTCTCTCTCTCTCTCCTTCTCTTCTCTCTCCCTTTCTCCCTCCTCCTCCTTTTCTTCTCACCCTCCCTCTATCCCTTCTATTCTGCCCCTTCCCCGAATTGAAATCGAGAGAGGGGGAGGGAGGGGGCTGGCTTTTTGGGGCACTTGGCCCACCACCACCTTTGTTCCTTCAGATTCTCTTCTTCCTCCCTTTCTCCCTCACTTTCTCCCTCCTCCCTTTCCTTCCCCCTCCTCACTTTCCTTCCCCCTCCCTCTATCCCTTCTATTGAAATCGGGAGAGGGGGAGGGAGGAGGCTGGCTTTTCGGGGCGCTTGGCCCACCACCTTTGTTCCTTCAGATTTCCTCCCTTTCTCCCTCTTCCCTTTCCTTCTCACCCTCCCCCTCCCCCGAATTGAAATCGAGAGAGGGGGAGGGAGGGGGCTGGCTTTTTGGGGCGCTTGGCCCACCACCTCCTTTGTTCCATCCGATTCTGAGCTGTGGACGAGTCAGGAGAATCAGGATTTTATTTGTTTGTGTATTGACAGGTTCATGGTGCCGTCCCACTTGGCGTTATTCGGCGGAGAAGTTCAGTGGAGGGGATTTCTGGGTCGTTTTGGGGACTTTGGAACTGGGGAAATTATCTCCCGTCTTTGGGAATCATGTAATTTAGGATTTTTATTTCCTAACTTTCGTTCATTTATCCTTCGAGAAGAATTAAAATAGTATTTTGATTTCCTGATTATTTTCTTTGGAACTTGAGAAATTATTTTTTCCTTTGGGGTAATATAATGAGGTTTTTATTTGCCAGTTTTTATTTTGGAACTTAAGAAATTATTTTTTTCCTTTGGGAAGAATCGAATTTGGTTTTCATTTCCTAATTATTTTCTTTGGGACTTAAGGAATTATTTTTCCCTTTGGGATAATTTAATTAAGTTTTTATTTCTTAATTTTTGCTTTGGAACTTAGAAATTATTTTTTCCTTTGGGAAGAATTAAAATGATTTTCTGGTTTCCTAATTATTTTCTTTGGAACTTAATTATTTTTTTTTCCTTTGGGAATAATTTAATTAGTTTTTTATTCCTCAATTTGTGTTTTGGAACTTGGGAAATTATTTTTTCCTTTGAGAAGAAGTTAATTAGGTTTTTATTTCCCAATTTTTTTGCTTTGGAACTTTCGGATTTTTTCCCATTTGGGAAAAATCCAATTAGTTTTGATTAGTTTTTTCCACAATTATTACCAATGACGCTAAACAGTTTTTTTTTTTTTTTTTTTTACAATTTACCAAGAAATGTAGGTGTTGGAACTTGCCTATTTTTTCCTTTGGGAAGAATTTAATTAGTTTTTATTTCATAAATTATCAGATATAATTATAAGAGATTATTTTTATAATTTATCAAAAAAGAATCTCAAAAATACCTCTCCACTTTCCATAATTCAATGTAAACAATTCACTTTTAAAACGTTGCAACTGAGAACAATAGTTCCTTTTGAAAGAAATTAACCAATTTCTTGCTATCTCCCCAATTATCAATTAAAACAACAAACAAGGAATTATTTATAACCTGCCAGATAATCGAAATAATTCTTCGTAATTAAGACCAATAATAACTCTCATGATTAAGCAAACAGGAGCCATTCTAACTTAGCAAATAGCAATCTTAATGACCAAATTCAGCCCAAAAGGCGATATTGTTTACAGGAGACGAAGTCGTCGAACATCAAAGCAGCTTATCCAACTCGACTCGGAACGAATTTTTATTATGTTCTGTGTTGACTGATAATATTGACCCAGCTTCTCCGATTTGCTAGAACCCTTTGGTAGAGAGAACCTTGATAGATGCTTGGAGTTGCTGAACGAGGCTTCTATTTAAAATAGGGAGTCGTTAGTGAGTGTAAGAAGGGTATACAGGGTCGTTTGCGAAGCAGGCTACGTTTGGGATCTGGTGATGTTTTTGTTTGTGTGGGAAATATTACTAATTTCTTTAGGATGGAAGTTAGACATTAGGCTATAAATTCTGAAGCATGGCCTCTCTCTCTCTCTCTCTCTCTCTCTCTCTCTCTCTCTCTCTCTCTCTCTTAGGATCAAGTTCTGATGAAAAATGACAGCAATGTTATTATTATTATTATTTATTATTATTATTATTATTATTATTATTATTATTATTATTATTATTATTATAAAAATTTCATAATTACGAGTCACTAAAATAATAAAAAATCTAAACTGATTTAATTAAAAATATATTATTATTATTATTATTATTATTATTATTATTATTATTATTATTATTATTATTATTATTATTATTATTCATACCTAAAATAATTTTCCATTTTACTTGCTAAACGCTACAGACACACAAAGCCTACAAAAACAAATTCCTGGAAAATTAATAAAAATGTGATACAAAGCGATGGAAGAAGTACCCTCTCTTGCGTTTTGTTGTTTAAAATTAGAACACCCTCATTAGTTCTGGCTCTCTCTCTCTCTCTCTCTCTCTCTCTCTCTCTCTCTCTCTCTCTCTCTCTCTCTCTCTCTCTCTCTGGAATACTGGGTCACAAATACTGGTGTAGTTAATATGAGATTTAAACGTAAATGGGGCTTTTATATATATATATATATATATATATATATATATATATATATATATATATATATATATATATATATACATACATACACATATGTATAGTGAGAGAGAAAGATATATCTATAGAGAGAGAGAGAGAGAGAGAGAGAGAGAGAGAGAGAGAGAGAGAGAGAGAGAGAGAGAGAGATGAATTGTTGTCACTTAAAAAAAGGGTGAATTTTTTTCTATATATGTTCAAGAATATTTAGCCATAAACATTGGTTTAGTAAATTAGAAATTAAACTGTATATGTATATTAAAATTTCTTTGATATATATATTTATATAATATGTATATAAATAGATTACCTATTTACAATAGATTATACATGAATAGTAAAACATATATTAAAACAATCTGATAACATTTATCACACGTACTTACATCTTACAACTCCTTTACAATTCCAGCAACTAACCCAGAAAAATAATTGAAAAATAATTACTAATTAATCATTCAAAATCATTAGCACTTGATCAACAGTATCTAATAATTCATTCAGCCACTGCAGCCTGGAATACCCAGAAGGTCCTGGAAAAAAAAGCACAATTACCCCTCACGAAATTCATCATTTTCCTGGAAATATTGACAAAAGAGGTTTAAAAATATAATTAGTTTCCCCTTCTGCCCTGGAAAATGGAAAGAATAAAATCATTCTGTTCCTGGAAAGGAGATGGGGAGAGAGAGAGAGAGAGAGAGAGAGAGAGAGAGAGAGAGAGAGAGAGAGAGAGAGAGAAGAGAGAGAGAGGGGAGGGAATGATAAAAATTCGTTTAGAGTAAATATATGTATTGCTCTCTCTCTCTCTCTCTCTCTCTCTCTCTCTCTCTCTCTCTCTCTCTCTCTTCTCTCTCTCTCTCTGCAGGTTTTTCATTTAACCTGGGTCTTACTAATGTATATTTATGCATAAATATAATATATATTTATATATGTATTTATATACGTATATATAATATATATGAGAGAGAGAGAGTGGCGTGCTTAATAATAATAATAATAATAATAATAATAATAATAATAATAATAATAATAATAATAATAATAATAATAATAATAATAATAATAATCCCAATCAACTGACCTGACCCACAACGTAGATATAGACCAATTTCAAAGACCGGTTCCCGACCACACCCTTGGTCCTCATTAGTAATTCGACCCCGAATTCGTTGGCCCGACCTCAGGGGAGGTCAGGTCAGCTAATTGGAGCTAGGTCACAGAGCGAGGTCATTCCTGAAGGAACCTTAATTGAATACGATGGTCAGTCAGTGTTTTGAAAGGTCTAGCTTGTTTCATAGTAGTTCTGTAAATAAAACTGAATTTTGGGATATAGATGTATATATATGTGTGCACATACGTATATATATAATATATATGTATGTATATATATGTGTATATATATATACACTGTATATATATGTATATATAATAATAATTATTTTTATTATTATTATTATTATTATTATTATTATTATTATTATTATTATTATTATTATTATTATTATTATTGGGCTCATGGCTTGTAAATAATAATAATAATAATAATAATAATAATAATAATAATAATAATAATAATAATAATAATAATAATAATAATAATAAAAGTAAGTAGAATTAGTGACAAGAAATAAAAAAAGAAAATTATATTAATAAGTATTTTTTTTTTCAAATCTCATTTAAACAAAGAAAAATTATCAATTAAAGTTTTTTTTAATCGAGGAAAAACGATCCACTAACTGGAACAGACACTGAAAAAAAAATTAATATTTTTTATAAGTCCAACTCATAGCTGAGACTAGAATATAAATATAAAAAATATATATATATTGTAGAAATAGGATGGACAGTATTCAGTTCCATTTGCTGATTGCTTTGGAAAAAAAAAGGTACCATTATTATTTGCATCCATTCAGTCATATTTTTTTTGGAAATCGAAATATATGTTTTTTTTTTTTTTTGAAAGTTTTGATTTCGTAGAAATTTAAGTTCGTTTTTTATTGTTTATTTTATTTTATTTGATAAACATGAATTTTTTTTATTTGGTATGATGTATATTGTTAGATTCGCCTTTCTCTCTCTCTCTCTCTCTCTCTCTCTCTCTCTCTCTCTCTCTCTCTCTCTCTCTCTCTCTCTCAAACACGAGTTAAACTTTTAAATACGAGATATGACCAACTATTAATACAAATATTTCTTCTATATTCAATATAATTGAGGAGAAAAAATAATAAATTTTTCAAATGTCTTAACGAAGGAATCATTAATTTACACGCCAATAAAAATCGAATTATAATTACTTCCTGTTTCTTAATTACTCTTAATTACCCTTAATTGCTTTTATTTAACGAGGAATAAAGTATAATCAATGTCTAGATTTAAAAATGAAAAAATGTTTTTCATTTATTAATGGTCTGGCCTTGTAAATTCGTTTTTACCACTCTGAAACCACACGATCAAATATCTATTGCCATCTCTCTGCCGTCATTTCAAAGGGGGTAATGATTTAGCAGTGATTAAATTGCGGAAATTAGGTGATAGGGGGTTAAATTTCCCTTACTCCCCTCGCTGTAATTAATTGGAAATTGAGTTTGTAGTTTGCTCAACATATCTGGAAAATTGGGGATGAAATATTTTGACGTCAAATCAATCTTATACAATCTTTAATAGAAAACATTGCCAAAAAAACTGCCATGCACCCTTTCCCTGGCCCCACCCCTACGGAAAAAACTCCCAAGAAACACCTTCCCCCCCCACTTACCCCTCCCTTCCTCCCTTCCAGGAAAAACAAAAATAAAACAACAAAAAAACAACAAAAAACAGTGTGTCCATCATTTAGAAAACAAAAGATGTCTGGAACAATAGCCCTAATGTCACAGGTCAGTTCTCCTTTTGTCCAACAAAAAAGTGCCTCCCCGGGACGTTTTCTCATTATAAACGTTCAGTCGTGACGTTTTTTGCAGCCAGCTGGGTTAAAAAAAAAATACGTTTGCTCTTCAGGGTGAGATCTCATGAGTGTGTGTGTGTTCATAATGATTGATGGTTTCTTGTTTTTTATTAGTTTTATGTATTATATTTGTATATCCTGGAACTCTGGCCTTTTTGACTTGTTTGATAATAATAATAATAATAATAATAATAATAATAATAATAATAATAATAATAATAATAATAATAATAATAATAATAATTTTCTTGTTTTTATTTACTTTTAATATTTTTGTCTTTTAGAGTGTGGGCTTTCTGGTTTGTTACTTGTGATAATAATAATAATAATAATAATAATAATAATAATAATAATAATAATAATAATAATTTTAATAATAATACTTTTCTGCCAAAGTCAGGAAACACAGAGCAATATGGATTCTCTCTCTCTCTCTCTCTCTCTCTCTCTCTCTCTCTCTCTCTCTCTCTCTCTCTCTCTCTCTCTCTGTAGCTATACCCCACAACCTGAATTTCTATCTTCTCTCTCTCTCTCTCTCTCTCTCTCTCTCTCTCTCTCTCTCTCTCTCTCTTTCTGTAGCAATACTCCACAACCTAAATTTCCATCCTCTCTCTCTCTCTCTCTCTCTCTCTCTCTCTCTCTCTCTCTCTCTCTCTCTCTCTCTCTCCACGAAACACCAGCCATCATCAGCACCGAACATCACATCACATTCCCCTCTCTTGTTTTTATGTTTTCGCAAATTCCGCTCGACTCCTGAAACTGTTTTGGCTGAAATGCTGATGAATTCAGCTCATTAAGTCTCCATTGTCATGTGACAATGGAAGGTGAGTTGGTTCAGACGACCGCCCCCCTCCCCCCCCCCGCCCACCCCTGGATCCCTGTCACACAGAGAATTTCCCTGTTCGTTTAACCGGAGTTTGTCCTCGTCTGGGGTTGAGGTACGGGGTTTTCTGGGCGTTTGAAAACGTCTCCAAACCGCTTTTGAAACGCTTTTAAACCGCTTTTGAAACGCTTTTAAACCGCTTTTGAAACTCTTTTAAAACGCTTCCGAAACGCTTTTAAAACGCCGTTAAAATGCTTCTGAAAATGCTTTTGAAAACGATTTTAAAAAAGCGTTGGAAACGCTTCTAAAACTGTTTTAAAACTCTCTTAAAACGCTTCCAAAACTCGTTTAAAAAGCTTTTGAAATGCTTTCAAATGCGTTTAAATGCTTTCCCATTGTTGCTTTCAATTCCCAGTTTTGAACTGCGAGCTATGAGGCGTTTTTAAATTGGTATTTTTTGGGTGTATGTGTACGTATGTCTAAATACAGTTTGTCATATATGTATGTATATGTGTAAAGGTTTTCCTGTTGTGTGTGTGCGTGTATTGTGTGTGTGTGTATGTATGTATATGTATATATATATATATATATATATATATATATATATATATATATATATATATATATATATATATATATATATACAGTATATATATATATATAATGTATATAATAGCCAAAATGAATAATACACTTATACACTATTTTATTTTAGAAAACTTTTATCAATACAGCTTAGTTCTTAGAGAACAGTCAATAACAATGAATAACAGTTATACATAATTCTACTGAATAAAAAACTATCATTTACGCAACCTACTTATTAGTGTAGATTACATAACAATCAATAAACAATTATAAATAATTTTTAGTTAAAACCATAATTAACACAACACAAAAGTAAACAAACGAACTAAATTACAACCTGACCTCCTAAATGCCCCCACAAAATGAAATTGAGCATCCATTAGGAATTACCTCGCTCTGATTGGCTGAATTCCCACGAGGCCGGAACTCGAAGGCGTCTTAGGAATCACTAATGAAGCCTTTGGCTCCAATTGAGGCTTCGGAAGTTAATGTATTATTATAGGGATCAAGTATGATTACAAGACGGTTATTTAAAGTTATAGGGATCAAGTATGTTTAATACAGTGTGGTTTAGTTATAGGGGTCAAGGATGATTGTTATGGTTTTGTTTTGGTTATTCAAGTTATAGGGATCAAGTATGTATAATATACCGAGGTTTAAGTATAGGGATCAAGTATGTACTGTAATACAATGAGGTTTAGTTATAGGGATCAAGTATGGTGATGAAGTGCCTTTGTTTTTACTTTCGTTTTTCAAGTTTTGGGGATCAAGTATGTATACTACAACGCGGTTGAATTATTTATCATTTACTCTTGGATATAATGAAATTATTGAAGTTATAGGGATCAAGAAATTAAAATACAATGAGGTTTAATTATTTGTTGTATCAATTTATGATTTATTCTTGAATGTAATGAAATTATTAGAGAAAAATTGCCTATATTACTTGGGTTATCAATTAGTTTTATCATTTTTATTCGACCTAAGGTTAATACCTTGTGAATTCAAGATAGGTATCAGGAAGTAATACTGTAATTATTATTATTATATTATTATTATTATTATTATTATTATTATTATTATTATTATTATTATTATTAGCTACAGCAGTAATAGCATTGCACGAAGCATCAACATATCATCTGTTATTTACGTAAACTATTATCAGGGGCTTTCATCATTAGTAATTTAGCTTCAAGAATAAACACAGTATTCTGATACATTTCAGAGCTATTTGTACTCTCGAGGATAATTAACGTCGACTAGCCTGCATTATTATTGTAAGACTTCACAGAGAGAGAGAGAGAGAGAGAGAGAGGGAGAGAGAGAGGAGGGAGGGAGAGAGAATTAGTTATGCACGTATCTCTTCTACTTGTTTCTATTTCCAGAATAAACATATTTTTCATCCTCTCTCTCTCTCTCTCTCTCTCTCTCTCTCTCTCTCTCTCTCTCTCTCTCTCTCTCTCTCTCTCTCTCTCTCTCTGAGAAATGCAAGGGAGATTAACTTCAGCCCCTCATTAATTATTCAGACAAGCAGCAACGTTCGTATATCTCACATTCTGGAAAAATGTTCATGGTGAAATGATTTATCATGTTTCAAACATTTTAAAACGTGTGGGGCTTAGTTTTATTTGTGAACAGGTATAAATGATTGATAGGATTAAGATTACGCATAAGATATATTTCAATATTCGTGCTAAAATTATTTTTATTTTAAGTAATTCTAAATAAGAAATATGTTGGTTGTATTTATCAGTTATGCTTGAAGAAAAATTAGTAATTTTTTATATGGATCAAGTAAAACATAATATTTTTTATCATTTATCATAAAAACGATTTATCAGATTATAGGAATTTCAAAATTATAGAAAACATATTGTCTGTATAAATCTTTATATAAATGTAATATTTTTTTATCATAGAAATTTATCTGGTTAAAAGAATATCAAAATTGAAGATATATTTTGTATATCTGTCTAAAATTATTACAGTAATTTGTAATGGAAACCAAGTGTTAATTATATTTTTTTATCCATAGGGAAAGTAATTATTCATCATATTTCTATTATTTTCAATTAGTTCTATAATTACAGCTTAATATGCAACCATGACTTTCGTAGTGTCTAATATATTAACATATACAAGTGTGAATATGTATATATGTATAGCAATGTGTGTGTTCATGCAAAGTGACTGAAATGAACTTGTATATATGCATAGCAATTTGCGTATTCTTCTCTACTGATTAAAATACACTTTTGTATATACATAGCAATAAGTGTGTTCTAACAAAGTCATTGAAATATACATATAAATATACATAGAAAAATGTGTATTCTTGTTTAGTGATTAGAATATAACAACACTCATCCATCATTACGAATTTAAAGAAAAAGTAAAACAGAATTTACGACACGAACCAAACGCCTTGGTATAATAACAGAGAGAGAGGGAGAGAGAGAGAGATATGAATACAACTGCATTTGCTTTCCTTGTATAAATACTTCTGACCCATTCCTGTTTGGATAATATTTAGGATAACAGGTATGAAAACACGTGACGTAAGGGAGAGAATGAGAGGAAAAACGGTGAGAGCAAAACAAATAAACAGGGTAAAGGATATTCTGAAAATAAATACATGCGGTCTTTTGGTAAAGAGGAGTTTTTGGTAAGGTATATTGTGGGGTTTAGAGTGTATAATTAAATGCATTTTTTTTCTGCAGTTATCTTTCATGTAAGAAATAAATGGTAGCTAGCATCTTATTATTATTATTATTATTATTATTATTATTATTATTATTATTATTATTATTATTATTATTATTATTAAATAAAACCACATATACCAAAAGAGAACAATTACATCTAAACAGGTTGAAAAATAGTTGATGAATTATGAAAAAAAAATCATCAAAATAAGCAGTTGCGGATATTTGTAGGTACTATTGATAATTTTAAATAATTGCAGGTTAATTAAACCCCGAAATAATAAATCTATCAATAAATAAACACCAAATATACCAAAGAGAACAATTACATCAAATTAGGATGAAAAATAATTGATGAATTATGAAAAAAATCATCAAAATAAGCTGCTGTGATTATTTGCGGGTACTATTAATACTTTTTAATGATTATAAGCCTTACTAACCCGTGATTAATAACTCGATCAATAAACAAAACCCACAAACAAACACCCTTTCATAAAAAGAATAAACAAACCCCCCCCCCACCACCACCAAAAGGGTTACGTACAGGAGTAATTATGGAGAGGTAGTGAATTAATAAGAGACAGGGCTGCCTTTCACAGTGACACTCGCTGCCTACAAATGAAATTAATTTTCCATTAGGAATTACCTCCCACTAATTGGCTGGCCTCCCTCGAGGCCGGAGGGACAGAATTCGCTCGCTGTGAATCGCTAATGAGTTCGGGAGGTCCATTAGGAGTGGGAAGCAATGTTTACATCCCCGCCTGCTGATTGTTGACACTGGTTTTGAAGGGGTTCGAGTGTCAGGTCTTAGGGAGCAAGAATTGTTTATATTGCTCTTAATAGGGATGAAGTGTCAGTTATAAGGAGCAAGCATTGTTTATATAGCTTTAAATGGGGATTAAGTGTCATTCTTATGGACCAAGAATTGTTTGCATTGCTTTAAATAAGGGCAAACTATCATTCTTAGGGAGATAGCATTATTTATATGGCTTTAAATGGGGATCAAGTATAAATTGCAGTTAGGGAGCAAGCATTGTTTACATTGCTCTTGATAGGGATCAAGTATATATACATCACTATTAGGGAGCAAGCATTGTTTACGTTTCTTTAAATAGGAATCAAGTGTCTTTTTTAGGGAGCAAGCATTTACATTGCTCTTAATAGGGATGAAGTGTCATTCTTAGGGAACAAGCATTGTTTCTATGGCTTTCAATAGGGACAAACATTGTTTACGTTGCTCTTGATAGGAACAAAGTGTCAATTTGATTAGTGATCAAGTGTCAGTCGTAGGGAGTAAGCAATGTTTATATTGCTTTCAATAGGACAAGCATTGCTCATAATAGGGAACAAGTGTCACTCTTAGGGAGCAAGCACTGTTTACATTGCTGGCAAGGTGGTGGTTCACAGAGAGAGAGAGAGAGAGAGAGAGAGAGAGAGAGAGAGAGAGAGAGAGAGAGAGAATGAGAATGAGAATATACCTCGCGATCCTCAACCATTTAATTTTGGCTCGGGGTAAAACAACAGTGCCCCCTTTCATAAGGAGAGCTATATTACCATATTCTAATCAACGGGGCAGAAGGGTAAACATTAATAAAAGCAGAATGCAGTTATGATATGCAATAATGAATTCCCAGCTTAAATAAAAGCAGGACTGTAAATAATAGTTTTTATTGTTTTAAGGTAGATACATGTAGATACATATTGCATCAACAAAAAAGGAATCATCATGAATTCAATTAATATATTAAGGCCATTATTCACTAAAAAAATGTTTTGCATAATTATATAACAATTCAGGCATACCAACTAGATCCTAACCATTGACACATTCCGTAGGCCTAATATATTTCCGTTACAGAGGCAGAAATGGAAATAATTTTCCACAGTAATAAAAAAAAGGTGCTTAGGCCTATACCTTTGGCTTCAAATAGGCCTTCTCCCTCTTGTGAAATGGCCGAGTGGTTCAATAACCTAATTAGTCTTTATAGGCCTATGGAGAATGATATAATAAAGTTGGCCTACTTTGGATTATTATTATTATTATTATTATTATTATTATTA
>NC_089773.1:14594272-14604272 GCF_040412425.1 Macrobrachium rosenbergii
CACACAAACAGTTACTACAGGGTCCCTGGAATTCTGGAATTCCATTTCGTACTTGAATAAAATCCTACTGTATTCCAGGCAATTCTGGACTTTAGAACCCTAGTTGTCAGGTTGCATCATATTGCATTATATTGCATAATCTATAAGGGGGCGAGATTTGGGCTGACATTTCTCTCTTATCTAAGGTCGTGAGAGGTGAATCAGATGATGATGGTATCAGATTTTGGGGTGATATGGTTGAATTCAGACGTGGCAGCTTCAGGGAAGGGTTATGAATTTTATATATATATATATATATATATATATATATATATATATATATATATATATATATATATATATATATATATATATATATAAATTTTATATATATATATTTATATATATATATATATATATATATATATATATATATATATATATATATATATATATATATATATATATATATATATATATATATATATATATATATATAGAGAGAGAGAGAGAGAGAGAGAGAGAGAGAGAGAGAGAGAGAGAGAGAGAGAGAGATTGATTTCGTAAAATTTGTTACCCAAAAATTGATATATTTCAAAAATAAAAATGGTACAGTCTTGTTTCATTTCAAGGGCAGTTTCCGAGCCAGTAGTTAGAGACACAGACAGACAGGGAGAGAGAGAGAGAGAGAGAGAGAGAGAGAGAGAGAGAGAGAGAGCGAGAGAGAGAGATTTTTCATGACGTGTACATACAAATTTTTATTTCATTTCATAATTAAATGTTACTAAGAAATTTTCTTATCCAATGGAGAAGGAATTATAATGAGAGAGAGAGAGAGAGAGAGAGAGAGAGAGAGAGAGAGAGAGAGAGAGAGAGAGAGAGAGAGAGAGAAAGGCTTTCTCCTTTTATATTCAGGCTTAATAAAAAAAAAAAGTTGCAAATGAATACTTTAAAAAATGAGAAAAGTAGAATCTAACGTATTTCACAATCTAAGAAATGTATTTTATTTTTGAGCTAATAGTGCGTGAATTAATTTAAATCTTGTCTTATACTATTTTTTAATTAAATTTTATTCTTGATCTGACAAATAAATACCTTTATCCATCTTGAAATCAAATCCTGTCAACACCCAACTTTATTCCTGTGTCGTATTCCAATAATTATCAACTTACCTATTCCCCTACGCCGTGTATCCGAGGCATTTGCAATAATCAACGATTTAAAGCTCGTACCAATATTATTGCACATATTCATAAACAGATTTATAGGTTTATTGACGTGCATCAAGTATATGGTGACATATGATTGACAGGACGTAATATTGTACTACATGGGTCGACCATTTGGAATTCAAACAATCATTATGGCTTACCTGTTTATTATTTATTTATATTCGTTATTTTATGTCTTTTTGTGTTTTAATTAATAATGGTTGACAATTAGATGAGTTTTTGAAGCTGTTTTAATTATTTTTGTCTCAAAAAAATTAGCTTTATAAATTTGAATTTCTGATCATTTTTTTAAATTTGTATTTCTATATCTTTACCAGTATTACTTTATACCCTGTTGCAAATGTTAGTTACTCAATCTGTTGGTAGATAATTATGATAATCCTTATATTTTGACGATAGGCGATGTACAGTCCCCAGATTTAAATTCAGATAATTAAAAATAATTTTCATTTGAAAAATTATTTCTTATTTACATAGAAATGTACAAATAAAATTAATAACTGAAAAGCAAATACTATGAACTCTAACAGTTTTCTTTATCGTTCCACGGCAACCTACCAGTCAAAATATTCTAAAATAAAAATTAAATATATAAAATCTGCAATGATGAATTGTTAGAATTTTAATGGATTATTTACGTTTCCTTTCGTTGTATTTTTTTTTTTTTACAGACACACACAGATATATATATATATATATATATATATATATATATATATATATATATATAGATATAGATATATAGAGAGAGAGAGAGAGAGAGAGAGAGAGAGAGAGAGATGCGACTCAAGGAACAGTGCCTTAACCAATATAATAATTCTGAGAAAATTAAATCGTTCATGCTAAAAATATAGTCTTCAAGTATTGCAACAAAACTATAACAATTGAACCATTTACAATTCACTGACTGACTGAAGTTTGATTCATGTTCTAGTTTTTATTTTGTTCAATTTTCGTTTGATCTTGTAACTAGTTCTGTTTCCCATACGAAAAATGCAATTTTGAAAAAAAAAAATAAATATCAACATTACATTTTAAAAATATACATAAAAAATTTCGCCGGCATTTTGGGAATAGCAGACATTTCCATAAACAATTGTAAATTTAATTCTGATGAAAAATAAAAATTCGACTCAGTATAATATATTCAAATACGCATTTTGTTATGTCCGTCATCAAAGGGATTGGAAACAAACATTTCTGAATCAGTCTTTTTTGTCACATATGCAAAATACAGCTACATTTCCCTTTTGTATGCTCTGAAATACACGCATTCGGCTGGGAATGTTTTTTTTTTTTAATATTCTGTGAATTTACAAAATACAAAAAAAAAATTCTAATCTATTTTGTTATTTGTGTCTGTAAAGTGATATTTCAGAGGGTATCTTGTACTTTTTGTAATGATTCGGTTTATAGTATTATTATTATTATTATTATTATTATTATTATTATTATTATTATTATTATTATTATTATTATTATTATTATTATTGTTCAGAAGATGAACCCTATTCATATGGAAAATTATTATTATTATTATTATTATTATTATTATTATTATTATTATTATTATTATTATTATTAATTAAAAGAAATAAAAAAAAATTAAATTAATGCGAGATATAATTCACATAATCAGAGCTGAATTGGAAAATGGTGCCATAATTATGGGAATATAATTGGCTGGACGATAAAAGAATAACAAATTATATTTCTCACTCAGATTACTTTATTTGTTCAATGCAATTATCTTTTCCTTAGTCAAAATTACGTTTAAAAATCAATTTCTTTTTATTTAACATTAAATATCCACAAGTGACACCCTTAAACCCAACCTGATTGGCTGAAACCTGGCCAATCAGAAGCGAGATAGAAGCTTCAACGATATCATCTGGGGAAATTTACCGTCAGCTACAGAAAAACGGACAATGGAACAATCCCTTAATTCTTATTTTCTAGAATCAAAAGCCAGTTCTCCCAGACACTAACGAGATAGTAATGAGAATAATTCTTATTGTTTCGTCTAACTTGAAGAAAAGTTTTTCCAAAAAATGATTCGTTTTTGTTACCTTGTCTAAAGCTTTCATTAAGGACTGAAAAAGCGTATCTTGGCTTTCAATTTGTTGTTTCTTAATGAATGTCACGCCGGCAGTGGAACTCTTCAGGAGTGTGAAAAAGGACGTAATAGGAGAGAGAGAGAGAGAGAGAGAGAGAGAGGGAGAGAGCTTGTAACAAGTGTTTGCATTCAGTTAAAAGGAAAAACTTTTTGTTGTCTTCCCAATAAAGACGGAATTAGGTGAGAGAGAGAGAGAGAGAAAGAGTATAGGTAGAAAGAGAGAGATATAGAGAAGGTGGAAGAGAGAGAATGAGTTAGGGAGAAGAAAAGAGAGAGAGAGAGAGAGAGATAGAGAGGGTGGAAGAGAGAGAATGAGTTAGGGAGAAGAAGAGAGAGAGAGAGATAGAAAGAGAGAGAGAGAGAGAGAGAGAGAGAGAGAAATAAGTAAAGAGAGACTGAGAGAGAATTTATTATTATTATTATTATTATTATTATTATTATTATTATTATTATTTTATCATCATCATCACGAACCCATCACCTCTATAACATGATTCACATTCCCAGAAAACCAATCAACCAGTTCTGACACTCCTTCTATTTTCCCTTCCTCAGTTCTTCTGAAGTCAAATACCACCAACGACTTTGTAGGAATTCCCTTCTCGGAAATGCATTGATATGTTTTAAGGTAATTTCTTTCTTTTGCAAAGTAATTTTGTCCTTGTCTGCGGTTCACTTTGGCTTTGTGTGTGTGTGTGTGTGTGTGTATGTACACTACACCAGTCGACCTCACTACGCATTTATCTTTCACAAAAATCAAGCAATCAGCCACTCGCCCCATTTTACAGTGACCAAACCTGCACTGACATTTCAATTTCCAAACCCAACAGGCAATCCAGCCTCTAAATTTCCAGGAAATTTCAGGATATTTGAGGAAATTTGGCCAATTTCACCGGGGAATGATGACGGCTGGGGGTAATGGCGGTTAAAATCCTGGACCACAGGTGGTTAGCCAAGGGTTCTATCCACCGGGGGGAAATTGGCCTGTTAGGTAGTGTTAAATTTTTTTTTAGTTATTTTAGTTATTTATTGGGTTCTATTTTTTGGTAAATAATTTGTTTATGTTTATTATATTTCCTGAAATTAGTTGTAATGAAATTTATATTGTGAGAAAATATCGTGAATTATTTTTCATTTATATTGAATTATTATAACCTAATTATTTTTCTGAATGATTTGGGGATCGCTGAGTTTACTGCTTTTGTAAATAATTTGTTTACGAATGAATACCTTAAATTCTTCCCGGCGAATGAATGGTTTAAATCACCCCTCCCCCCCACGAATTCATTCAGCGGACACCCCCTTCTGGGATATTTAAATGGCGCCTGGGGTTCGCTGTAACGGGGCTCTTAATTTGGCGCGAGTTTTAATACCGTCTTTATGCGTTTAAGGCGCGAAAAAAAAGCTATTCCTAATATTACTTTTCCAGATACTTTCAAATACTGAAAGCACTCTAAATAATAATAATAATAATAATAATAATAATAATAATAATAATAATAATAATAATAATAATAATAATAATAATAATAATACTTTGCCGGATACTTTCAAATACTGAAAGCACTCTAAATAATAATAATAATAATAATAATAATAATAATAATAATAATAATAATAATTGTCAAATCTAATGAAATAAGCTACACCAATCTGGAAGGGTGGGGGTAGAGGTGGGCGGAGCTTGGGGGGTGAGAGAAATTAAATTCATACACTTTTCGGCGATTGATTTCGGAACTCACTTTTGGCCCACCCTTTTGAAATTCAGCGTCCGATCTTGGGATGCTTCTGAGTCGAACGTGAGATGGAAGTTTTGTCTGAGATGCCTTGGGAAAAAGTTATTTCCTTTTGTTGGTTGTAGTGGCTCTCTCTCTCTCTCTCTCTCTCTCTCTCTCTCTCTCTCTCTCTTTGTGTTTTGAATATTTACTTACATTTTTATCTATCCATTCGTCAATTTGTTATTTTTTCTTTTTCTAATAAATGATAGCTCTCTCTCTCTCTCTCTCTCTCTCTCTCTCTCTCTCAAAACTTGAATTTCAAGTCAATGGCCCCTTGGGTGAATTGTTCCATATGAATGGGTTTCATCTTCTGAATAATATATATATATATATATATATATATATATATATATATATATATATATATATATATATATATATATATATATATATATATATGTGTGTGTGTATATATATATACATTCATACATACATACACATACATACAAATTTGTAGATCATTTTCACTGAAAGAAGAATTGTCTTGTCAGTAGGAATGTTGGTATACTGTTCTGGACAACCATTGAATTCATTTATAGAATTCGTCTGTTTTGCTGTAACTAAAATGTCGGGAGGTTTTTCAGTATAACATTATAAACCTTCATAATATTCGAAAATAAAGACATTTTGGACCTTGAAGATAGAATATATATACTTTCTTTTTATAAACTTTTTATAATGAGGTTGGCTGGCTATTAAAGAAATTATGACATGTCTATTTTCATTATGACATTATTCCAACAGGGGATATCATTATTGAGACAGCCGCTATAATGTCATAGAATTTGGGAATTTTTCCATTTAATATTTTCATCCAAAAACAACAATGTTTCTCAGCGAGGAATATATATTTTTTCGTCTCGAAAAAGAGTCATTTCTTTTTCATAAACGCTTCGACAAAGACTGAAGTGGTATTATAAAATTTTTAATGGCCCTCCTGACAATTGACTGAAAGTTTTTCTAAAATCATCTATAATACAAAACGGGGTGTATTTTATTTAAAGAAAGGAACCATTTAACAAAATCAACAGTTTAGCATAAATCGCTGCACAGTAAGCAGAAGATTGCATTATCAGCTTTTTAAAACAAGTAAAAAATGCGTCCAAGTTTCATCGGCGCAATCGAGTTTTCTGTACACCGTACAATCAAGGCCACCGAAAACAGATCTATCTTTCGGTGGTCTCGGTATAATGCTGTATGAGCCGTGGCCCATGAAACTTGAATTACGGTTCGGCGGTGGCCTGGCCTATATCGTTGCCAGACGTACGATTATGGTTAACTTTAACCTTAAATAAAATAAAAACTACTAAGGCTAGAGGGCTGCAATTTGGTATGTTTGATGACTGGAGGGTGGATGACCAACATACCAATTTACAGCCCTCTAGCCTCAGTGGTTTTTAAGATCTGAGGGCGGACAGAAAAAAGTGCGGACGGACAGACAAAGCCGGCACAATAGCTTTCTTCTACAGAAAACTAAAAATGATCAAGAAATACCGACACGTCTATAGTATCTTGTCTCCTGAATATCGTATTTCACAAAGCCTTGGTAATATTTTATAAATATCTAAGCCCAAGTTTCTGACAAAGGCTTCGGGATATTCGAAAATATTCAAGACTAGCTGGCTGTCACGTTGAAGCTTCTAAAATTTTCAAAAATGATCCCAGGTAATTCTAAGATATTGAAGCCGTCTTATGCTAGATTCTGGTCGCTAATTCAAATCATAGTGATGAGATATTGAGCTCATTGCAGTTCAAGATTTTCCAGTAATGGACTTATCAAATGTCATGATAATTATACATTAAAATCTTTTATGAAATGTGTAACATTTCTATGCCATATTTATGGATTCGTTTTAGAAATTATTATTATTATTATTATTATTATTATTATTATTATTATTATTATTATTATTATAAATTTCACTCACAATAGCTATGAATGATTGCTAAATATTTATTGAAAAATGAAAAGAGATTCATTTGTATTACCTCAAACACACACACACACACACACACACACAAACACCAGAAAGCATTGCATTGCAATTCGAAAGCAGGATTTTCCAGAGGTGGAGGGCTGGGAGGGGGGGGGGCAGGGGGGGGAAGGGGGAGACTGAAATAAATGAGACAGTTCTCAGGACGAAACAGAAACAGCTGGGAAAGAATTTCTCTCTCTCTCTCTCTCTCTCTCTCTCTCTCTCTCTCTCTCTCTCTCAAAAAAATTCAAAAGCAGAAAGAAGAAAATGATAATTAAGTCTCTCTCTCTCTCTCTCTCTCTCTCTCTCTCTCTCTCTCTCTCTCTCTCTCTCTCTCTCTAAAAAAAATCTTAATACAAAAAGAAAATTAAAATTGAGCTCGCTAGCTCTCTCTCTCTCTCTCTCTCTCTCTCTCTCTCTCTCTCTTTGAAAAATCTGAAATACGACTTATAAAAAATATAGTGAGTTTATAATCCAGTTTAAATTCTCTCTCTCTCTCTCTCTCTCTCTCTCTCTCTCTCTCTCTCTCTCTCTCTCTCTCTCTCTAAACCCACCTCACGTCCGCATCCGTTGCACCCAGAAGAGAAAGTCTGGTCGAGATGAAACACCATCTCTTATATTTTTATTATTTTTCATATTTTTATTATTTTTCATATTTTTTTCATATTTTTTTTCTTGTGTGTGACTCCTCCTGGTCGCCTTCTGAGAATCTTAAATTCCAAAAAGGTGAATTTGATCTTTTTTTGATATTCAAGACGTGGAAGGAGGGGAAAGTAGATGTTACTAGTGGTTGTGGTGTTGTGTATTTTTTTGTGGGTTTTGTCTGTGTGTGTTTGTGTGTGTTTTATAAACACACATACATACACTCATATATATATATATATATATATATATATATATATATATATATATATATATATATATATATATATATATGTGTGTGTGTGTGTGTGTGTGTATGTATGTATAAATTTGCATATATATGTATGTGTATTTATGTATATATACATATACACGTGTGTATACTTACATATAAGACAAGCATTTATAAGAGAAAAGTCCTAAGACTATATTGTGGAAAACACTGAAAAATTAAACTTTTCACTAGAGACAATGAGTTTATTTTACAAATAGATTGTGGCTTTACTCTGTAAACATGTTTACAAGTGACGTATATTCACAATATATGCTGTTATGGAAAAGTTCAAATATTTTTTGAATGAACACGTATTTATATATTTATATCTTGGAATGAATAAATACTCAGGTAATATTCACTTATATTTGAGAGTATTACTTTAAGCAAAGCTAACCAGTTGAGCTACAAATTTTGAAATGTATATATATATAATATATATATATATATATATATATATATATATATATATATATATATATATATATATATATATATATATATATATATATATATATGCATCCAAAAGGACCATTTTGTCAATAGGAATAAAAATTCAGCTTCGAGTACCATTTAATCTACTTGAGAATATATGATTTCTCTATATCTGATTATATATATATATATATATATATATATATATATATATATATATATATATATATTTATATATATATATATATATATATATATATATATATATAGTGAGTGAAATATTTTCTGTTAAAACAGAATTCCATTAAATATTAGGGAGCCCATATAAAACCCAAAATTTGGGAAATAAAGGCTACATTTCAAAGACCAAACTGTCTCTCTCCTCAGGCAAAAAGTGAATGAGAAAAAGTTACAGAAAAGTGGAAAGTCACACACACACACACACACACACACATATATATATATATATATATATATATATATATATATATATATATATATAAAAATATTAAAATCGCACGCTCAAATTCCAGAGACATTTCCAGCACGAGCAGAAAAAAATATGACGCTGGAAGATCCAGCGGAACGCAGCCAGAGTTTCCACATAAGACACTGAATTCTGGTCACGTTCAGAAGCATGGCGAAAGAGCTGAAAAAAGTTACGTAATACCGGGCAAAAGTTTTTTTTTTTTTTTTTTTTTGCCGGGACGTGTGGGAATGTTAGCTGAAAATTAAATTCTGTAGAGGATAATGTGTGCAAGATGAAATTTGATATTGTGTGTTGTGGTCCAAAAGGGAAAATTGAGAAATGTTATATTTTTTTATTTTTTTTTCTTTAGAAATTATCCGTATTAATTTTTTTTTTACTTTCGAAATTTTTTTTTAAGTTCATATGGTTAATTGTTATGTATTTTATTTCTATTTTTTTATATATAGAGTTTATAATCATTTCCAAAAATTCATATACCCAAAATTTTACCAAACTGTGGTATGTATATCAATTATTTTATTTTTATAACATTTCTTATAATATTACTTTTTTTATTATTTTCATATCTATAATTATTGTTCTTTTAAGTGGAAATGTGGAAATGTATATCATTTTTCTTTATTTTATTATATATATATATATATATATATATATATATATATATATATATATATATATATATATATAAATATATATATAATATATATATATACATATATATATATATATATATATATATATATATAAATATAAATATATTTATAATATATATACTATATATATATATATATATATATATATATATATATATATATACATTTATATATATAAATATAAATATATTTATAATATATATACTATATATATATATATATATATATATATATATATATATATATACATATATACATACATACATACATACATACATACATACATATATATATATATAAATATATATATACATACACATAATATACAGTGTATGTGTATGAATGAACATCAAACCAACGAGCAGGTATAAAACCATATTGAATCTGGGACCCCAATACATAACGCTTTAAACCCATCACGAACT